>NC_056576.1:9591871-9819371 GCF_018340385.1 Cyprinus carpio
TATTTCAAATGTACAATGCTCATATTTTTTTATTCAAATCAAACAAAGCCTTTTGAAGTTAAACAATCACATTAGACCAAATCAAAAAGGGTTATTCGTTCATATAGATAGTAAGCAGGATGGTCCTGTAAGATGTTTTCTGTACTGGAGAATTCGAGAATCATATTGTTGTCAGTCTCCAAACTCTTGAGTGTGTGAACTTGACTATGTAATCTCAGTAAAATATGGTCTGTCAGCGTTGACTTGGACCACACTGATTCAGATCTGCATGTCATGTTTACACCTAAATGTTCTTTCATAGAAACACAAAGGATGTAGTAAATCACAATAGTGATTCTGGAACAATGAGAGCTTACCGTTCTTCATTTATCACCCTGCTGTGCGGCATCATTACAACACCTTGTGAGGGCAGGAAGTGGGCGGATGTTATTGCCTGAGCCAGTGTGGGAGTGAGTGTGAATCAGTGTGAATGAGATTTCCTTTGTTGGCTCAGCACGTATGAAAACACACATTTGCGTGTGCATGACTAGAGTGTGGATGAGCTTATGTCTCTGCTGCCAAGTGTGTATAAACAAAGACGTGTGTCTGTGTGTGAGCGTCTTCGTGTATTTGTGTTTTTTATCTGGGCGGAGATTTCTTTTCCTCACCTCGAACACGGACACGTCGTCCTTCCTGTAGATCTCGTTGGCAGGCGGGTGAAACCAGTTGCACTTTCGCATGTGCTGGTAGAGAATGCTGCGGCTCTTCATGTAGCGCAGACAGAACTCACAGAGGTAGAGCTTAGGGAGCCTGTCACAACGAAACAATCACACATCAGAATTTACAGCCTAAAAATGCTCAAGCAAATACCTCTTGTGAGAGCATTTAAATACAATAAAACAGTAAGAGGTTAAGATGTTTGACAGCTAGTTTGAAACATGACCCCTTAAACAATAACATTACTGTTAAACTAAGTACTAAAATATTAATATATATATATATATATATATATATATATATGAAAAAAAAAAAAAAAAAAAAAATAAAAATAATACTATATATATATATATATATATTATATATATATATATATATATATATATAATATATATATATATTATTATATATATATGGTAAATTATAACCTGCTGTACTCCTGTGGTTTTTTTTTTAATGAACAAATGTCAAAATTTTGAGGATGATTAGGACACATGCTGTTGGTTACCTGCTGTACTCCTGTGGGTATGGAGAAGAGTACCACGTCTGAATTTCATACTTCCCAAACTCTATAACAGATGGGCAGCGCATCTGGGGGTCCGGTGGACCAGTCACCCCGACTTTCTATAGAAGTAGAAAAAAAAAAAAAAAAAAAATAGGAGTTAAGGCAAAGATAAAGCGGGCACATTTACAATTTAGAGACTATTAGGCCACTATGCCCTTTTCCCAGAGCATCCTACCACACACAAAAAAAGAAAAGTCGCTCTCTTTTACACAAGAAATATAATAATCACAGTTTCTCACAAGAACACAGCTCCACACTCAAGCTTACAGGAATATAATTAGCTCTTATCCGCAGCCCAAGTGGAAATTCAGAGCATCTGCCACTTGCCAGCCTGCTGACACTCAGTAGTGATCACACACTTCTCTGCTCTGCATCTCATGCACATACGCAAAGCGGAGGTGAAACGGCTTGTGCTGAACCATTGGTCAGTTAATAACAGCAATAACAGTCCTTTCTTCAGTAATTGAGATGACATCTGGAAAATGTTTAATTATTAGTTGCATTATTCAACCTAAACAAAATCATAAAGATTGTATACAAATTAAAGCTATTAATGGTTTCTCACTTGAGATTTCTGAGCTAGTATTGCCTATCCCTCATTTTAAAATTTTGAAAATAAGTTTAAATTTTAAATAAATACATTTCATAAATTTGTCTGAAATGCTATAGTAGAAATTACACATTCAAATATTTATGTTTTGTTGTGCAAACTGAAAATTGTCATATACATCTCGCTTGTCTGACCTTTTCCCGTGAAAAACAAAGCTTTTTCATACAGCGAAAATCTAAGGAGATTTCTGGATGTTCTTGCTACATCTAGTTGTGCTTGATAAAATAAAATTGTATCATCAAACTGCCAACCATCGCAAGTTCAGGAATGACTCTTATATTTCTGTACACATACAGAACAATAATTTAGGGTGATTCAATCCCACATTTAAATGCAGCTATCACTCTCTAAACTTTGCAGTGTGCACATGTCCTAAATGTTATAGAGCACACACATTCAGTTAATACTGTCAGACTACAGCATGGTATTCTTCCTTTCTGGCAGCTCAACACAAGCATGTTGGATCTGTCTGATGCTGCAAGCAAATATGATTGTCTCTCTCTGGGTTAGTGAGTGTTTTTCTTCGACTGATGGCCTCAGGCAGTCAGAGAATGGCTGCTTCTGCTGGGAGCTTCAAATCACACACACACACACACACACACACACACACACACACACACACACACACACACACACACACACACATACACACACCAATCAGCCAATCAGTCTACACATGTGCATTTGTGTTTGTGTGTGTATCACTGAGAGAGGCACCAGCTGTCAAGATAATGGAAACTCTCAAATCCCCCACATTACATTCTGCAGAGATAAAGGCCTTCACAGCTTCCAAGTCTTTGCTAATATAGCAAAAGAGAATCAGTGACTGCAAACAAACAATGGACACCCCTACCATCAAGCACACAATTTATCGACAGAAGGATTCAGTTTGTTTATATTGTTTATAGAAGTGCTGTCAAACAATTAATCGCATCCAAAATACGATTAATCGCATCCACAAATACGGTGTAGTGTATATTTATTATATATGATATATAAAAAAAAAAAAAAAAATAAAAAAATAAAAAAAAATTAAAATTAAAAAAAATAATTTAAAAATTAAAATAAAAAAAAAATGTTCTTTCGACAGAAATAACAAAAAAAAAAAAAAAAAAAAAATATACACACACATATAATATATAAAAAAAAAATGATATTTCTCTTTACACAACAACAAAAAAAAAAAAAAAAAATCAATAAATATACACAGTACACACACATATACTTCTATGTAACAAAAACTTATTTTTTGATGTAGTAATTAAATTATTTAAATGTTTAACACTGAATTAACAATTTCATAACTCACTAATTAAAAACCGTGAAAGTTTACATGTTAGCATGTGTTTATTTAAATGTTTAACACTGAATTTTTATGTTGTTAATGCATTTATTAAATTTGACTTTTATAACCATTTCAGTTCTGTGTGATTTGTAAAAACTTAACTGAAGCACAAGTGTCTCTCACAAACACAGCCCATAAGGGAACAGATTTCTCAGCAAATGGAGAAAGATATTCTTTGTGGTTCATTTATGAATCAAATTCAGATGGGACATTTAACAAAAGCAAATTCATTTGCATTTGTACGGCAAAATGTAATGTCTCCCCATCCCTTTCTGTACCTGTAGTGCCAGTTCCTGAATGTGTCTGAAGAGCTCCACATCTTTCTCAGTTAGGTTCTCATGTCCTGGCAGTTTGTCCTCATCCTCCTGCCAGCTGTCTCCACACTCCTGATTGTCTGTGATTCAAAAAGATACCAAGTTTAAATGGCCAAAGAGTGAGGGGGAGCACAAAACTGTAGGTACAGAGCAAAAACACTAATAGAAGAGACGCCACATTCACGTTAAATTTTTACTTTTCATTTCACACTGTGTCCTACCCAGGCACAGTGAGACAAGTTTCCAATTATTCTGTCTTCAAATGACAAATGACAGTAAAGCTATTCTATTTCAAATAAATGCTGTTCTTTTGAACTTTCTATTTTTTGAAGTATCCTGAAAAAAACAAATATCATGGTTTCCACAAAAATATAAAGCAGCACAACCGCTCAACATTGATAATCAGAAATGAAAAAACATCAGCATTGGATCACAGGACTAAATTACATTTTAAAATAATAAAATAGAAAACACATTTTAAATAGTAATAATCTCTCCTATTACAGTTTTTACTGTATTTTGATCAAATAAACAGCCTTGGTGAGCATTAGAGACTTCTTTCAAAAACTTCAAGTTTGTGAACAGTAGTTAGACATTGAGAGAAATGGCCATTGTTCAGTGTATTTACTATCCTTATCATCCAAGCATAGATTACATAATACAGATGTTGAAAACGAAATAGCTGCTAAACAGTTTAGATTCAGCTCTTGACGTATCTCACCTCCTGTCCTGTCATCATGCTCGCCCTTGCGATTGCTCTTCTTGCGCATACGATATTGCTGGGAATAGTCCACCACTTCAGCACGGGCTTTCCGCCCGTCCGGGGATGGCGTAAAGAACTTGCTGAGGGCGTCGATTAGGCCCTTTGTTTTCTTGTTAAAACGCAGGCCACCATGCACTGGATCATCTTCTCTGAGAGAGAACAGCATGCGATCGTCACCGGGGTAACCTTCGCATGAGGAACTGGAGGAAGAGTGTGGGGAGGAGGAGCCTTGTGAGCGCTGATCCACGCCTCCGGCACCCCGCCTTCTCCTGCCACGCCCACCACCTCGAAGCTTTTTAAAGGGACGGCCCGGTCTGAGGACAACAGAACTTGAAGTAGTCTCAACAGAGTAGATTTCAACACAGTTCTGCAAATGTGGTCGTAAACAGAACCAAATGGTTTATAATACCTGCCCTTCGGCCGCCCCAGTGGTGCATTATATCGCCGCTTAATTTGTGCTGCTTTTTCATGTAAGAGCTTTCTTCCCTTTTTTTTTGGCCGACAGATCTGACAGATCCACATCCCTGCAGAACGGCCATCAAGAATCATTCATCATAACTATTCATGTGTAAATTAATGTACTAGTGTAAATTAAAGCATCAATACATTATACAGTTAATAGAGTGTGCCTAGAGACAAATCCTATGATTACACCAAGTAGAATAGGCATGCATTTGAGTGTGTGGGCACTCACCTTTTGGCATTCGCATCAGTGGGGGGTCACAACACTCCATGTGGAAACCTCGGTCACAGGAGTCACAGAACAACATGTTGTCCTGTAAAATACAAACACACGCAGGCAACACAAGAGTCAAGGACCCAAATTATTTAAACACAACACTAGATAATAAATTCACTTCTCCTTCCATTCAATAGAAGAGATAAATAACAAACACATATAAAAAAAGTAAAAAAAAAATAAAAAAAAAATAAAAAAAAAATTACAAAACTAAACATCTGTGGTATCAGGAGACATTATGAAATGGTAATATGTCCCAACACTGAGCCACTATTGTACTACACACTGAAAAGGATGTTCCTGTAACCAGTACATGTCTGAAGTGCATAATGCAAGCATATTTTGAAAGAAATTAATACTTTTACTCAGAAAGAACACATTAAATTGATCAGTTTCCACTAATATATTAAAGAAGACTGAAAGAGAAGAAGAAGAGCTTTCAGGAAGAAAAAAGAAGAAGAAGAAGGAAGAAGAAGAAGAAGAAGATTTAAGAAAAAAGGAAGAAAAAGAAGAGGAGAAGAAGAAGAAAGAAGAAAGAAGAAGAAGAAGAAGAAGAAGAAGAGACAAGAAGAAAGAAGAGAAGAGAAGAGAAAGGGAGAGAAGCCAAGAAAGAAGAAAATAGAAAGAAGAAAAAGAGAAGAAGAAGAAAAGGCAAGTAAAAGAAGAAGAAGAAGAGAAAAAGAAAAAAAAAAAAGAGAAATAGAAAAAAAGAGAAGGAAGAAAAGAAGAATAAGAAGAAGAGAAGAAGAAGAAGAAGAGAAGGGAGAAGAAAAGAAGAAAGAAGAAAAGAAGAAGAAAGAGAAAAAAAAAGAGAGAAGAGAAAAAGAAGAAGAAGAAAGAGAAAAGAAGAGAACAGAAAAGAAAAAAAAAGAAACAGAGAGAAGAAGAAAAAAAGAACGAAAGAAGAAAAAGAAGAGAAAAAGAAGAAAAGAAGAGAAGAAAAAAAGAAAAGAAGAGAGAAGACGGAAGAAGAAGAAGAAGAAGAAAAGAAGAAGAAGAAAGAAGAAGAAGGAAGAAAGAAAGAAGAAGAGAAAGAAGAAGAAGAAAAGAAGAAGAAAAGAAGAAGAAGAAGAAAGAAGAAGAGTTGAAAGAAAAAGAGAAGAAATAGAAGAAGACCTAAGAAGAAGAAGAAGAAATGTTTCTTAAGAACCAAATCATCATTAGAATGATTTCTGTGTCCTGTGAAAACAAAAAACAAAATAAAAAGAACCAAATCATCATTAGAATGATTTCTGTGTCCTGTGAGACTGAAGACTGGTGTAATGGCTCCTGACTATTCAGCCGTACCATCACAGGAAAAAGATTCATTTTAAAACAAAATACAAAAGTAATTTTAAACGGTAATAATACTTCGCAATATCACTGTTTTTACTGTATTTTTGATTAAATAAATGTAGCCTTGGTAAGCATAAGACACTTATTTTAAAAAAATTATAAAAACTCTTACCAACCCCAAACTTTTAAATGGTAGTGTAAATGAGGACACAGCCTAAATTAACATGATCTGACAGCAACAATAAGAAAGACCATAGAAAAAAAAGAAAGAAAAAAAAAACCTACTGCATTTTTTCCTTGGTCCTGGCAGCTGCTGCAGGTTTTGCACTCGATACACTGCCACCACAGAGCTTTGACCCGTGCTGTGAGCTCTGGAGAGAACTTCAGACAGGATGGGTGCCCTGCGAAGACAGAATGAGACAGCCTTATATAACTAGAATAAAGCCTCATCCTGATGAAAAGACAGACAGTGCCATGCCACTCTGTAATAAAAAAAAAAAAAACTTTTCTACTCTTATCTTCCGAAATCAGTTAGTTCCAGTGTATCTGGATAGTTTTTAAAATCTAATTTAAGACTTTTTAATACCTTTAAGACCTTCACAATTTAACACTTTATGCCCATACAGAACAAACCCACAATAATTCATATGTTTTCAATTATTTAACTTAACTAAACAAATACATACACAATAAATAAATAATAAATCAAAAAAATAAAAAAAAATTAAAAAAATTTTCTTTATTTTTGATCAAATAAATGCAGGCTTGATGAGCAGAAGAAACTTCTTTCAAAAACATTAAAAATAGTAATGTTTCCAAACTTTTGACCTGTACTGTACCTCGGTTTAGGGGTCACGGTTTGATACGAACAGGAAATATATTTTTTCATTTATTAGTAGTGCTACATACATGTAGCATGAGCAGTTGTTTTTGATTTTAATAAGAATTTATAATTTCAAAACTTGGTCTGACTATAGATTTGTAAAATTATGCTACATAAGTCACCTGCACAAATCAAAAACAGCAGACGGAATGAATGAAAATGCAAATTTATTATCTGACAGCATGTGGCGCTTACGGAACAGCAGTGATATAGTTTCCTTGGTAACCTCTGCAAACAAAGCAGCTGCACTTATAAACACTACTTTAATATGCATTATATGCAGGTAAGAGTAAAATAAAATGCCATCAAAAAATTTCTGAAGAAGGTCAGTTTCTCTCAGAGGTCCATTCACATAAACCCCACATATTTGTCTTCCTATATTTTGAGCATCGTTAACAGTGAGCTTGATTTGTCTGCTACTGTTCATAAAAAATACCACACAAATTACATTTTGTGAAGTGACTGTAATGCAGTATGTGTGCTATTCTGGAATAGAGATCGGCCAAAATAAAATAAAAAAAAAATGGTTCCAATTTATAGACGGTTGACCAGTGCATCTCTAGAACTCGAAACTATCCCACACTGTTGATTTAAAACAAGCAGGCGGTTCTTCGAGCCCTTGTGAGCCATCTGGACTCGCTGTTCTTATTTTGGGTTGGTGCTTAGATTGTCTCTTCTTCTGCTCTTTCCTGTTGTGATAAACTATGACTGACTGTATTCGTAGTCTGACTGCATGAACAAAGCCTTTAACGATTCGGGACGAATACATGAACCGTTACACCCCTAAAATCTATTGAATGTGGTAATGTTTTTAATTTTTCCTTCCTGAAACAGAGCAGCCAAAAGAGAAGCCACAAATGATTAAATGCCAGATAGAGTTTATTGTGTAGTCAGAATAAAAATACCAATAAAACCAGAAAGATTTTATGCATAATGGAAATAGAGGCATAATTAATTAATAGTTCATCATATGCAACTCTTGGCATAAATGTGCCGTATTCACAGTTTGCAAACTTCTCTGAGACTGCAGAATGTGCAGCATTACCACATGCCACATCTTGCCTTTAAAGACTTTGTTGTACCATTTACAAAATTTTTATGACCTTAAATCTTGATAATACTGAATTTAAGACATTTCACGACTTTATGGGCAAGCAGGGAACATGAATTTGGTCAACAGGTTTGACTTGTGTAGTACATTTTTTAGCAGAAAACTTATAGTACACTTTTATGAATACATGATTAATAGAAATATTCAAAGTCGAATGAACTTTCAACACTTCCTTACCGCTGTTTCCACAGTCTGCACAGGAGATGAGTTCTTCAGGCTTCTTGTCACGGTTCTGTTCCTTGGTCCCCAAACAGAAACTACAGATGGGTATGGGCTCTGCCACAGGCTGAGAGAGGAAAAACAGAGAAAAAGAGCAAATTAGAGAGTTACTAGAAAAAAGGTACTTAATGATATGGTGAAACAACAGAGGTCTGAATATTGTATAAATGAGCTCAGTTGAGGACAGGATGGATGAATTAATTGCCCTTTATGAACCATATTAAGACCTGCTACCTTCAGCTCTGAGCTGAGGACACTACTAATACCTTTCCACAGTGACAGATTTAGCAAAGCCTGAAGCAAATAGACTTTTACTTTCTGGTTCAGGAAGAATAACTACCAGTCAAATCAAATGTTTGGAATAATGAAGATTTTTTTTCAAATGTTTTTAAATGAAGTCTGCTATGCCCACCAAGGCTGTGTTTATTTGATCGAAAATACAGTAAAAAGAGTAATATTGTGAAATATTATTACAATTTACAATCAAATAACTTTTCTAATAACACATTTTAAAATAATGTATTCCTGTGATACAAAGCTGAATCTTCTTATATCTTCTGAAATCATTCTAATATGCTGATTTGCTGCTCAATCCTTTTTTTTCCAAATGATCAATTATCAGTTTTTAATTATTATCAGTTATCAAATAAATACAGCATTGTTGATCATAATCTTCTTTTAAAAACAATTATTTCAATTATTCCAAACCTTTGACTGGTAGTGTATAAATGTTACAAAAGTTAATTTACACCCAAAACACTCCAAATTCCTTGTGAAAAAAAAAAAAAAGAGCTTTTAACATTTGTTAAAAATAAATTGTACCACGAAAAGTGGTATCACTCAATGGCAATTTTAAGGCATTTGCAAAGCTCTCTGAGGTCAGTTAATGAGTGCCATCAAAAAGCCCAAAAAAGATTCTAACTGATACAACTATAGTGGCTCAAAGTTTTGATGATCAAAGAGGCTACAGTGGGCATGATCACAGTGAATTTGTGGGACTAGAGGTGGGTTTATTGTCAGGGTGTGGGCACAAAAGCATGTGTTGATGCTTATTCTAAGCCACACCATCTGACATTTGCTTCTGGAGCACCATTAATCTTTCAGTTTGTGTCCAAGAGAGACCCACCCACGATGCAGCATGCATCATACACCACACACACAGCGCACAAACAAACAGATACATGTGAATGCAAGGAGACAGATGTGTGGAAAAAGTTACACAGCTATACAGATGTTGTACAACATTACAGCCAAAGCAACAGTACAATCATGAAAATTGCTACTATGGTTTTGAACATGTGATTGTATCAATCCAATAGGCTATTATGGCAGTTGCTCTGAAGAAAGACGCTGTGGGTATTAGACTGGAAGTGTTTATATGGCATTCTTGACTGAATGCAGAAAGAAGAAATGGCAGATTTAGGCTGGGAGAAAAAAGGTCAGTGCACATATGTGGGTGTTTCTAAGGTTTGGATGAATACGTGTATGTGTGTAAGAAAGCAGATCCAGGCAGGGAGGAGAGAGGACAGTGTGATTTATTGGGTTCATTTTCCTCTGACTCAGGTCCACACACATACATACTCATGGGTGGGACTCTAAGGAAGAAAACCAAACCCTTACACACACTTCTCCTAGCCAAGAGATCCAATCAGAACTAGGTTAAACAGAATACTGTTGTATACTTCAACCATAAGAGGCCATTTATTGTCTCTTCTCTCTTTGTGTCGTGGCAGAACTAAGACTCAAAATCAGAGTTAGAAATCTTATTACCTCTAGCATCTTATCTGATGATCTTATCTGATCGGCCAACAGAGATAATAAGCTAGAAAGATTTTGCACAGTTTACAGGGTTTTTCCTCGCTCATAATGAGGCAGAGGTGGTAACGTCCTGATCATGTGCACACACTGTACCCACCCTTCAACTGGCTGAAACAAAGACTTTTAACACGCAACATAACTACTTTTTTCTTCAATGCGGAAGTAAACCTATGGGTGAGAATTCCGTTTCATTAGCCGCTATAGGTAAATAACGAGGAGAATAACAACATGCAGTAAACAGTAAAACTGTTTGCACTACAAACCACTGTGTTCATAATTAAGATAATACATTAAAATAATATGATAAGACTCACCAACTTTCAATATCATGCAGCAAAACTAACTGTTTTGTTCAGCTAAAAATAGCTGGACAGAGTGGACGCAGATGAGACCGGAAGCCAGACCCATAAAATGTACAAATGGTCATGCCCATTTTCACGTCAAGAAAAAGGTGGATAGGGCCCTATGATTTCCGCGATGCAGAAAAAGCGGACGGAATCGCAGAATCCAGTCATAAAAATGGAATTCACAGTTTAACGCGGAATGTCACGGAATGTCACGGAATTTGTCAAAATTAGGTCATTACACTTAAAACAAATTGCGATATGGAAAAGTATCTGTTAATATTAAGCCGCAAAAGTCTATTTAAATATCCATCCTGCATGTTCTAGATGTCTCTGTTAATGAATGTCGCAGACACGTGGTTTCATGAACTTCATGTGGCAGTTTCGTACTACACACATAATGCGCACACCTGACGTTCGCGGTGATTTAAGCCTCTGCCGTCTCACTATTTGAGGCATTCTAATAATTAGATGATTGAAGTAAATGACAATTATCAAGTTAAATTAAATACAACATAACAGCTAAAAAGGGGCCTTTTGCAGCATAGGTGAACATAAACATAACATTAGGTTGTTAAACACTTCAGGAAATGTAAAATCTTTATTCACTCCTTATCTCTGGTCCATGCATATACATTTACCCAACTGATAACCTGTAACGCAATATGAGTGACATGAGGAGCAAATGAGTCAACAGCGATCGGGAAAGAAAAAACACAGACAGTCAGAGCTGGAAGCAGCTAAAGCTTATCAGATCATGGAAATCAGTGGAAAATTAATATAAATTATGATTTTATCTAAAAAAAAAAAAATCAAGTAAACATCATCAGTATTTCTCGAAATATGCACACTTTTGGGCTAAAAGCAATAATGGACGCTGTTCAGTGACGCTTGCACTTGGCTGCCTCCCTGATTTTTGTTGACAACAACAGATGATTTACCCACGGAAAAAATCTAATTCATTTTACTGTAGTACTCTGCCCTGGTTCAACATTATTTTGATTCAACATCTGCTGTTACTGTATTAAGAATGAAAATCACTGTGTTGAAAAATAATATTTTATTAAAATCTAACTGTTCATGTTTTGACTAGTTGCCAGTAATTTTGCTAATCTATCAGCCATGTTGGGTGGGTAACTTGGACTGACATTTGACAAGAAATGCTGTTGTTATTGTAAAGATGTGTTTGAAAAAACACATGTGTTTATATCTTGATAAAAAAAAAAAAAGCCCATCAACATCATATTGGGCGTTTATATCAGATGTTCAGTGCCGCTCTGCCACTCATGCAGGAGCACAAAAAGCTCTCGTAGAAATACATGTTTCAGGTACAATTTGTCATGTACAACTGAGTTTTCACTATCAAGTGTAACAATACTATTATATTTTAAAAAAAAATAGTGAGTATTAAATAAAAATACAATTATTTTTATAGTACACCTAAAAATACAATGCTTATATTTATTCGTTTTGCATTTTGCTGTGAAACTGGCAACACTTAGCCTAGGTTTATGCTTTCAGTTAAAAATTAAATCATATACAGTATTAGTTAGTTGATCAAAAAAGCTGTTATTGCATTAATAGCTGTCAGCCATGTCGGTATGCCAGTGAGCGGTCTGAACTTATTTTCACAGTGTATTTTTTATTTTGGTCGCACATGTGCACCACTGATTACGAACAAAATTGTTAACAATATTGCTAATATCCACACAGCTGACAGCTTTACCTGTTGTAGTTTGTACAAATTTTGCACGAAATAGACACTTTTTTAGCAGGTGTTTGGCAGAGATGAGGACTTTTTTCCCACAAAAACTTTGATGTGCACCGTCTCAGTTTATTATGTCAACACAACAAATGATGTGATTCGAAATCAGTCAGAAAAATCCTATCATGTAAATTAGACGTCGACCAATAGTGGATTTTACAGATACTGATAGCTACTGGCTGATACAGATTAATCAACTGATAGTTTTTAAAATGGATACTGAACAAAAACTAAGAAAGTAATTTACTATTTTAAAAAAAACAGTACTGAACCATACATGAATAAAATATTAATTATATACTGATCATTAAAGCTAGTTCATGGTTTATTAACTAATGTTAACAGATATTGTATGTATACCAGGGCTCCAAACTGCGACTAAAACAGTCGCATTTGCGACCATAAATATTAATTTGCGAGTGACGTTTTTGCTGAGGTCGCCACTGGCGACTACCCGCCGAAAGCTCCTCAGGATTTCAGGCGAGATCAGCCCATAGAGAAAAAGCCGTCTGTCAGCCAGAGGTGTTTTGTAGAGTCGGCGCGGCTCTGGCCCATTATCTTCTCACCGATGCCGAGACTGAACCGACAGAGACGCATTTCAGCCAGAATCAGCCCGAGTGTTATTGCTATCTGGGTATATATTTACATGTTATAACTTAAAAATGAATTGAATGTAATGCCTTTTTTCCTAATTGTTTTGCGATCAAATCTTTTGTTATGTTCACGTATTAAACAGACGATGCGCATCAAAGTTTTAGTGGAAAAAGAGAGTTTCAGACAGTCCTCATCTCTGCCGCACATCAGTGCTGACGCACACAGTCTGATAAACGCAGCTCCGCTGTGCAGCGAGAGAGAAATGACGGAGACGTAAGAAGGGAGAGTGCAGAAAATACAGCACAACTTGAACAAACTAGAACAGGTAAAGCTGTCAGCTGTGTGGATATTGGCAATATCGTTAACAATTCTCGTTTATAATAATTACTAATATGGCTTCTTCTAAACAAGATCTTGGTCTGTGTTCTTTTGATGCGTGAACTTCATTATTTGAAGTGCGACTGCCGTCCAGTAATCGCAAAAAGCTCTGTGCTTTGTAATAAACTTTTAATAAATTATAAAAAAAAAAAAAAGTTAAAAACTATTTTAACTTTTAATAAAAAGTACCAGCTTTAAAATTATTCAGAATTCTTAACGAAATTCAAACAATACAGTTTTGGCGCTCCTTAATGGGGCAGGCGCGGTTGCTTTAGCGCCTCAGTTCAAGGGCAAGTGAACCCATTTAATCTTTCTCTTTACTAATATAGTACATAGTGAACATGAATTAACATCAAAAGGTAGATTATTTTATAAGAGAGCCTACAGTACAACTTACTGAAATGTCTCATGAAGGAGGAGCCCAAGCTAAACTCAGTGGCCAAGTGATGCTAATGCTCCATGATACTGGTACAGATTCTGTGTAATGAAACAATTCTTTGTGACTGTATATTTTCAAGCTGGAAAAGACATTTAGTTCCCACTTTAAGTGAACCTTAGTTTCCAGGTCATCTACAAGATGGATTAAAATGCTGATAAAGTTAAGAAAAGATGAGACATAAACACATGACAGTATGATTGAAATGTTGAAATGTAAATAAATAAAAAATAATATTTGTAAAATAAATAAAACACGTTTATTCTGTGGCACCTAAAAAAATGATTTGGCTCCTTATTATTATTATCAAAACAAACAATGGCTCCTTACTCAAACACTTTGCATCAACCCCTGTATACTCTCACAGTTTGCTTCTATACTAGAACACATGATGATTATCTAAACAAAATAAAATATGTTAGTCACACACTGGGCAGTACCGCGTCTAGGAGATCTCACAGAAATCACACACATCCAACGCATCGTGTTCAGTTCAAGCGGCTGTCCAAAACAGTTCATATAAAAATTCAAACTCAAAAAAGATAAAAAAAAGGCAGAATATATTAAAAGACAAAGCAAACAGAAAGCGGGAGAGAGACAAAGTGCTGTGCAATTAATCGAAATCGAGTCGCAATCGCGATTTGAGACGTTGCGATTTGCTAACCGCAAAAGCCTGCGATGTGGACGTGATATTACTCTGTTCCAGAGCATTTGCATGACTGCCATTCTTGAGTGGCAGCCTTACTAACCAATAGAGTGAGTGCACCTCTGTTCTCCCCAATCAGCACTGCTCTAGCCAAATGCGTAAACGCCCACCATTAAAAAAAAAAAAAAAAAACAAACAAACAGAAAGATCGATAGTTAGGCAAATTAAAACTAAAGAAAAACATATGTAACTTAAGCTTCGAAACGACAGACCACGAACACCTTAAAAAAGGTGTAATAATTTATCCAGTTCAATATAATAAATGAACACTAATAAATAAAAGGGCTCCAAACAAAAAAAAAAAAAATCGAGAAAGGAGCCATTGGCTCCTATAAGAAAAAAAAACTTAGGAGCCAAATAATAGCCAAATAATTTTTAGGTGCCACAGAATAAACGGTTTTTATATATTCTACGATTATTATTATGTATTTATTTACTTACATTTCAACATTTCAATCATACTGTCATGTGTTTAAGTCTCATCCTTTCTTGACTTTATCAGCATTTTAATCCATCTTGTAGATGATCTGGGTACTAAAGTTCACTTAAAGTGGGAACTAAATGTCTTTCCAGCTTGAAATCTACAGTCACAAAGAATTTTTTTCATTACACAGAATCTGTACCAGTATCATGGAGCATAAGCATCACTTGGCCACTTAGTGTAGCTTGGGCTCCTCCTACATGAGACATTTCAGTAAGTTGTACTGTAGGATATCTTATAAAATAGCCTACCTTTTGATGTTAATTCATGTTGGGCGAGGCTACATAAGGGCCAGGGTGGCACTTGCCCACCCAGATTGACGGCTGGCCCACCCAATCAGAACAGACAAAAAAAAAAAAAATGTTGGAAAGCAGAAAAAAGATCATGCATATGTGGCAATACTAATCACTTAAACACGTACAAGAAGTTTTGTAAAAAAAAATAATTACTGTAGAGGGAAAACTTTTTCATATAATTGCCTTACTGCAACAACCAATCAATAAGCTTAGTAGTTCTGTTTAGACAATCGCGTATTGTTGGGGGGATGGGAAGATGAGTTTACGTCTGCTAGTGAAATAAACTTTTAACACGCATGACGAGCATGTCAAAACAGACATCTTAAATTAAATATTTAAAAAAAAACAAGAACAGAACCTGAAACATCAAGATCAACCCAGCTGATTTATCCACACTTGAGGAACCACCTGCTCAGCCCCATTTACGCGAGTTTCCGCGCACAACAATAAACGGCAAGTATAGAAATTTTGCTGCTAAGTGGTACATAAAGTATATTTGTCTTCCTTGCAATAGGCATTGTAGCTCCTTGTTATAAATGAATTTTGTTGTATATTCGATGAATGCGTTGGCTAACACGATTCAAATCACATTTACATTTCTTGAACTAGAATACGGGACAGTGCCGAAATTTGTTTGCGTCCTCTCGTCCCGCGGAACTCATAGCAGTGTCATTTTAATTGCTGTTTTTTCTCCACTAAGGCAGCAATTTAGTCAAAAAAATGTTAATAAGGAAACACTTAACGATGAAAAAACAAAAAATAAAAAATAAATAAAAAAATAATAAATAATTTAAAAAATAACATATTCCTATTACCAGAAATAATAAATAAATTAATACATTTTAAATAATTTAAATAATAATATATATTTTTTTTTCAACGTAACTGATTCCTATGACGGCAAAGCTGGATTATCAGCATCATTTCTCTAGTCTCCAGTGTCACATAATTCTTCAGAAATCATTCTAATATACTGATTTGTTGTCAAGAAACATTTCATCGTCAATGTTGAAAACAGTTTTGCTGCTCATTGCTGAATAAAAGTATTAATTAAAAACTTTCAAACAATTTTTTTTTAGTTTGTACACACACACAGCTAATTACATCTTTCAAGAACAAGTCAGGACAAGTGGAGAAACCTGGGCAGTTTGCGGACACACCTTGCATTCAGTTAATTACGCACAAATTGATATAGAGAAACCTGGGCAGTTTGCGGACACACCTTGCATTCATACAACTCCTCTTTCATTCTTCATAAAGACCAGCAGAACAACTTACATGAGATGAGCAAACTATTCACAGAATATTCATACTATTCACACAAACTATTCACAGAACAGCAAAATTAAAGCACATCTGCAAGGCAGAAGACCGCCGCAGGAAGTCTAAAAATATTACATGTGGGAGAGAAAAATTATTCTTACAGAAGCAATCTGACAGGACAAAAGCTGCTCCCTCACACACACACACACACACACACACACACACATGCATGCATCAATCTGTAGTTTTTGCCATTCTAATGCAGCCTTCAATTTCCTCTTAATATAAGCAAAGCTGAGTGCATGTTGAGTGTGGGCAATCCTGAATGGGCAGATGGGGATGCAACAGGAATGGCAGGGGGAGGGAGAACATAACCTACTGTCCTTGTCTCTGGCTCTGTCAAGGTTTTCATTAACATGTGAAACTCATTTCTGTATACACCTGACAGTGCAGCCCCTACCAATCACCCACAAACCCCTGTGCAAGAACCTCACTGATCAACACACAGAGGGAGACAGCTGGACACACTAATAAAACACACCCAAACACAAACAGGTGACAGAAAGGAAACTAAGAAAACAAAAATAGAGGGCAGACAAGCAGATGAAATAATACTATCAAATGACAGGACAAGACAATCTATCACAGCAGTGGTTTTGCGTACGACCAAAACAATGGTATGTCCATTAGATCAGAATATGGGGTGTTCCTGGCCTTGACCTTATAAAGTCTATCACAATGCATGGTACCAGACAACCTTTTTATGTCCCACATCATCAAACTCGAAATGTTACTAAAGTGCCCCTATTATGCCATTTAAAAAATTGCCCTTCATGCAGCGTGTAACATGGCTGTATGTGAATATAAACAATCTGCAAAGTTGTAAAGCCAAAAATGCATGATAAATAAAAAGTTATTGTCTTCCAAAAGGGAGAATCGACTCCTAAACTAATCATCAGTGATTCGAACCCCAATTCTATGATGGCTACACATAACGGGGTAACACATTTGGAATATGCCGCCTATTGAAAGTGAAAGTGAAAGTGATGTGACATGCAGCCAAGTATAGTGACCCATACTCGGAATTCGTGCTCTGCATTTAACCCACCCAAAGTGCACACATATAGCAGTGAACACACACACACACACCGTGAACACACACCCGTGACCAGCCATTTATGCTGCGGCGCCCGGGGAGCAGTTGGGGCACAGTTGGCCGGCCGTGAGCAATTTGACCCCGCCCTCAAACACTGTAGCTTGTTGGTGTGGTTATTACTGGTTAACATCATATCAACAAGACAAGAATAAAATTAAAAATTAAATTCACACATAATCACACAGAATCAAAATTTAAAATTTACACTTTACACTTTAAAAACTGAAAAACTAAAAAAAAACTGAAAAAAATTGATATCATTAAAAAAGACCTTTAGATAGATCGAAAGATAGATGAAACGATAGAACAGAATGATAGACAGACAGATAAATAATTTAAATTGATGTCCTCTATTTCTAAAAGACCTTTCATCGAAACACAAACAATAAAACACCTTTCAGATCAGGTGCAAGAGCCAAAATGCCTCCTGCTGACTTCAGAAGCAATGAGAAATGAAGTGCACTGGTTGGTTTATCAAGTCTCAGGGTGGTTTCACAAACAGAAGTGGCAAACAAGCCAAAATCCATTGTACTATGCAGACTAGGGCTGCACAATATTGACTATAGGCTGCACAATTGCAAAATTAAAATGTGGCTACACATAACGCGGTAACTGCATGCCGCCTCTTGAAAGTGTCTAATCGCGATTACAATTATGGATGCCACAATTACGTAATCGTCAATGCGGCAATTAAATCGTTCAAAGTGAGCTTATGTTTATTCTGCATGCTTAAGATGCATTTTTTTCTTTCTACATGTTATCTTAAGGGTTTTTTTTCACACAGCCCATTATTTTAATTTTAGTTCTGGTATAGCATTATAATGACATTCATATTTTTAAAAAGAAGCTTTTTTATAATTTAAAGAAGAAACCAATCATAATGTATAGTTGACATTTGAGCACTATATAAAATATAAAAATTTGGCATGCAGTTGCATCAAACACATGGTATAAACATCATTAAATGTGCAAATTGTGATAATCGTAATTAATAATCGCAATGAGACATTGCTGGTGACACAAACAACAAATATTAATTTTGTAATAAACAGAACGTGTGTATGCAGACTATTCCTGTTAGACAAACTAAAGTGAGGGATTCAAATTTGGAGGTCAAGCTGGTGACACTTACAGCAGAGAGTAATGAAGCAGAGAACATGTGTGTGCTAAATCACATTCAAGCTCAAATCCATCATGGAACATGATGACTATATGACTCCCAAGTTCATATAAGGGTCAGTGTAAAGAGACACAGTGGTTCATAAAACAAGATGCAAAAACGGTTTTAAGTCAAGTCAAGTCACCTTTATTTATATAGTGCTTTTAACAATACAGATTTTGTCAAAGCACTTTACAGTATTAAATAGGAAAATAGTGTGTCAAAAATGCAAAATGACAATAGTAAACACTCAATTTTCAGTTAAAGGCAGTTCATCATTGAATTCAGTGATGTCATCATCCTGCAGAGTTCAGTTTAAATAGTATCTGTGCAATCAAGTCGATGATATCGCTGGATATTAAGTGAATAAATTATTTAGGTAGCATACATTTATTGATGTAAACGTTTACCCTCTCATACTTGTGAAACATTTAGCTATCCATATTAGTGGTCAACCGATATTGGTTTTTTTTGACAGACGATGCTGATGTGGATATCTTAGAGAGCAGGGAGGCAGATGGCCAATATTAAGCCGATACACACAGAGACCATTATTTTATTCTATTTTATTTTAAATAACATAAAAAAAGATATATATTATAAGGGATGCAACAATACAGTTAGCCCACTGTTCAATACATCCCTGTATTTTTTTAACCACAGTTTTTTGCGATTTGTGGTTTAAAAAAAAAAAAAAAAAAAAAAACTGATTTGGAGAGACACAGAGGAGCGGAATTATTGAATAAAGTCGTTATTTTTGTTTTCTTCGTGTACAAATGTATTCTCGTCGCTTCATAACGTTACGGTTAAATCATGGATGGCAGATGGACTATTCTGACGATGCTTTTCATACTTTCCTGGACCTTGGCACTGTTATTTATTTGGCAGTCTATGGGACCGTTTCAAACCTGTTTTCATCCAAAATATCTTAAATTGTGTTCCGAAGATGAACGAAGCTTTTACGGGTGTGAATAATGACAAAATTTTCATTTTGGGATGGAGTATCCCTTTAAGCCTCACGAAAGCAAAAACACATTATAAAGCACCATAAAGTCAAAGTCCAAGTGTTCTGAAGCTGTTCCATAGTTCAGTGTGAGGTACAGATGAATATTTAAGTCATTAAATTCAAGTTCAAGTAAACTCTTCTCTCCTTCATTCAGCATTCAAACTGTGTGTCGCGTTTGGTTACAATATTCAAGATTTAAATCTGATAAAAGAAAAGGCTCAATATACTATCGCACAGATTTAATAAACTACGCATCAATATTTCTCCTCTTTGTGCTTTAACTTATCTATGTGGAGCTGCATGCCTGACTCAGGGTTGCCAGATTTTCATAAGAAAACCCACTCAATCGCTACTTAAAACTAGCCCAATCGCGTTTCGAGGGGGTGTCCAGTTACAATTCACAGTCCAGGGGATAAATATCATGTTATTGGAGTCGCTTCAACCAGTGGACATGAAAAACAACCTGCGGCAAAATCGCGGACTTGGCAACAGTGTCGCCTGTGACTATGTGTTGCCTCAAGCGCATCATTCTGCACATAGGATGCGCATAAGCGCTTTGTGCGCTCTGTATTGGAGCTTTTCGTATTATATAATACTTTTGCGCAATGAAAGACTATTTCATTTTCACACACACACACATTATATATATATATATATATATATATATATATATATACACACACACACACACACCACACACACACACACACACACATTTACATACATAAACCACTTACTAGATATTATTAGAAAGAATAATGTCCAGGTCTTACCAAATAGCTGCCCTGATCATCACTACAAGTGGTCCATCCTCACATTATGCTGACTATGAACTGAATGTCACCAGGCTAGAAGTTCACATAAGCATCATCAGAATTTTCACACGTCCCCAGAATGACCGCCCGAGGAACTTTCCTTCAACCCTGGAGCTTTCATCTGTGAAAGGGCAACATGAGGCTGCCATCCCTCTTACTGCTGACTCTTACACAAAACCCTCTCATCAGGACCAGCCCTCTTAATGTTCTATATACACACACTCTCATAATTACCCCCCAAAAGCTATGTGATTTACCATCTATACCTCCATGCCCCGTGTTTGACTCCAGCCCCCCCTCACTTCCCACATATGCCCTGGCAATGACCCTCTATTAGAGGAAGAACGTGTGAGTGAGTCTGCGATCATATTTAAATGGAGGAGTGTGTCATTTGTGTGTTGAATACACAGATCACTCCTCTATATCTGGTAGGGGTGGAACGGTTCGTGGAAAAAAATAATCGAACCGTACGGTTCTCCACACGGTTCAGCACGCACTAGGACCACGGTTCAACTTAAATCTGACAACGCATCTGTAATATGGTTTGCTATAAATAACACGTAAAACAAACAGGGTTCGGCTAATATATGTTTCTGTTGATGGATGCACATTCTGGCTTTCCAATACATTACAACAACAGCGATGAAAAAAAAGTGGACAAACTATTCACTCTTGTTCAATGCGAATGCCGTTATGCTGGAATATGAGCAGCAGTCATTTATTCTGTCACCAACTGGGTGCTGATAGTGTGAAAAGATCTGTGTGTGCGCTCATCCGAAGCGTGCAAACCCACGCCTCTGATTGCGCACAAATATGAAGCTCTCTCTGAAGTATTGTTTAAACAGATAAATTCACACAAAAATTGTCAAAATCCCACCTTGGTAAGTATCCTATAGCAGACATAGCCAGCTGAACGTACTTACAGTGTCTTAAAGTGACAAGCACTTTCTTAATATTAATCTAACAGCCCATATGAAAATGTCCATAACTTGCCTAAAAAACCCTGAAAATCACTGTTTATTTTATTTGTATCTTTACTTTTTTGTATTTATTTGTGCTGTTGCTTATAGTTAAATAGATTAATCTTTTTTTTTTTACAATATAGTTTTTCCCTAAACATAGCACATACTGAACCGCACCGAAACCATGATACAAACCGAACTGTGAGTAAGTTGAACCGTTCCACCCCTAATATCGGGGTCACAGCCAGTGCTCATCCATTTGTTTTGCTCCCTTGTTCACAGCACTGATGCAGAACCTTCAATGATCTTATACAAACTGCATGGGAAGAGTCAGCAATATGCAGCTATAAACGGTCAAGCAGGAAACAGCATTAACGACAGCCACCATATCAGACAAAAACAAACCTGATATTGAAAATTCTTCTAAATTCAATCATAGAATCAAAGTTGAAGACAGCTCAAATTTGAGCACAACCAATTCAATGACCTCAAATGATAATTTCTGCAATAAAAGTATAAACAGGTCCAAAGTGTTTTGTTTGCACTAAATGAGGGCAACAAGAGTTTTTTGTGTGAACCTGGATCCAGATGAACCTAAAAACCCTACAGTTAAAGGGGTGGTTCACTGGTTTTTTTCTAGGCTTGATTGTGTTTATGGGGTGCAGTCTAACTCCACAACGCTCTTTCCCTTCTCTTATAAACGCACAAATCATTATTTTTCACATAATTTACCTTTATTCCACACCGCTCTGTCCCTTCTCTGAGAAACGCGCTGATCATTTCCTGCTTTTATGAAGTCCCTCCTTCAGAAATAGGCAATGGGCTCTACTAATTGATTAGCCCAGTGGGTTGTGATTGGCTAAACCGCCTCTAGTGTGCATCTAAACGTCCCGCCCCTCAACTCATCGGCATGTGCTCCGGGTTGTATTGTAAACAACGGCATCGTTAACATCGCTTATCAGTTTGAGCCCGATTGAGAAGCAGAGGATATTATTGAAGAGGATCGTGCAGAACCTGTGCAAGCACGGCTTTTAATGGTAGGCCTATGTTTTTTGTTTGCTGTTGTCTCACACCTTTAGATATGCTGTTATCTGTAAATGCTACTGCTTTTGTTAGCTTTTAATATACGGTTTTATCCTGATTAAAGCTTTAATAGACTATGGCAACTGCACGCAAATCCATGTTTAACGCTTCTCATAGCTATGTGAAAATAAGTGTATAATTGGAACAGTTCATTGTTGGACCTGAGCTGAGCTGAGCGAGAGAGAGAGAGAGAGATAGAGATAGAGATAGTGAGATAGCGATAGAGAGATAGAGAGAGAGAGAGAGAGAGAGAGATAGAGAGATAGAGATAGAGAAAACAAAAAAAAGAGATAGAGAGAGAGAGAGAGAGAGAGATAGAGAGATAGAGATAGAGAGAGCAGAATATATATATTTTTTATCATTTAAAGAAGAAACCAATCCAATGTATATTTGACATTTGAGGCTTAATACAATAGAAAAAGCACTAAAGGTTTTTCAGCTTGCTTATTTTCATATAAAAATATGGCATGTAGTTGCATCAAACAATGGTATAAACATCATTCAATGTAAATTGTGATGATCATGATTAATAATCGCAATTTCGATTTCAAGGGAATAATCAACAATTATGATTTTTTGTTATAATCGTGCAGCCCTAATATTGAATAGATTTTTGTGCGCACCTATAGTTTTCTCTTCCTCTTCTCTAAAGCAGCACAGCATGGCCTCGCCCCCTTTGCCAGAGGGTGGGGTTTATCTGGGTTTGTTACATCAGAAACCCGGGAAGTAACTTCTTGTAGTCCCTACCAGTCATTTTTGTAGGCATTAAACTGCCAGAATTTTAAAAGACGATATCTCCGTTTGCATTGAACTTTCAAGAGCAGGTCATATGTATTTTTAAAGTGTCCTAATATTGTGTTGGAGTCCCCTACAATAGGTTTATATGCATCTAAGGTCAGAAAACATTGTAATTTTCTCAGAATATACATTTAATATTAGAGTCATTTGCCAATGATTCGGAAATGATTCGTTTCTAGCCTCTTCCATAAGCCTACTCTCCTTCCTCATAGCCTACTCTGCTCTGATTGCTCAGCTGGCCAAGCCTGTTTGATTGGCACAGAGAGGAGTCCTTGAGCCAGTTAGCTAGTGATACCGTTGACAAAGCACCTTTACATAAAACAATAATACAGTACACCAATCCGTTCTAATAATAATGACATAAAATACAAAAACACTTATGCAAGCGAATCGTGCCCACCGCTTAAGTTTAGCTGCTACACTGTGAACACAAAACAATAATGGTGGATACGTTAGCCGAGTGCTAACGTGACTAACTGATGGAACAATACAGTTTGTAAACCAAAATATGTCTACTGTAATGTTTGAAGAACAACAGACAAAAGATGCTAACACACAAACTATAATAAGAATACATAAAAATATCACACTCTCATCAGCCTGATGACTCGCTTGTCTCTCCCGCATTAACCCTATAACTGCCGGTACAGCACAATAAACAGCAATTTCACTATGAACAAAGTCTGTGTGCTACACTACATTATTATTAAACGAAGTAATTAGAACAACATCAGTAGTCTACAATAATCAACACATCACCATAAAATTTACCTGGAAACCTAAGGGTTAGGGTTACCCTAAGCTTTACCTGGAAACCCAATACCTGGAAACCTAAAGCTGCATTAGGTATACATCACATATTAGCACAAAAACGTGATATTTTGAGCACTCAATTGAAAATGTACACATAACGTATCATTCGTACTACTTTCAGGTTGTGTTTCGGAGAGCTCGTTAGTCCAAGATTAGAAGTGGGCATGGGCCGGTATGAGATTTTGACGGTATGATAACCTTAAGCAAAAATATCACGGTTTCACGGTGTTGTTGTTACAGTTCTGAAATGGGTTATTTTTAAATGACTGGGTAAAAAAAAATTCCCCACTGTACACAATATATTTTGCTTTTGAGCAACATACAGAATATTAGAAACAGTAGAATTAGTTTATTTTTTTTTTTATTTGTTTCCTAAAAAGTAAAAAAAATAAAGACTGACATCTTTATTTAACCTATATCTGTAATTACAGTTATTTAATTTTAGTTATATAATTTATATACATATCATTTATATAATTTCATATCATTTAGTTAGATAATAATAATCATCATACAATTTGATTTAATAATAACAAAATAATTATAATAATAAAATAATAATTTAAAGCAAAAACAGAATGTTCTGACATGCTTTGTGAAATTATACCACGTAAACTTTTCAGAAGACAGTCAGCTCCCCTCAGAAACACATTCATATAAACCCCCAAATCAATATTGAGCATTTTCTTCCAATAGTTTGTGCATCATGAACAGTGAGTGATCTGCCTGCTACAGTATTTTTCTCTGTGCGTCTGTCTTCAGCATCTCTGGTCTGTGTTAACGGGCGTTAACAGACTTCATATTTTTACATAAATGGTATTTTGGAAAATTATTGCATTGGCAAAAAATGACCGGTTGCTGATCACGTAAAGCTGTGCTGACGCGGCTGTGCACGAGAAAGGAACGCTGAATGTGAAGTGTACCCGGGCCTTAAGTTCGGCCATCCTACACACGTGACTGACTGCTCACTCGCACCAAGAGGAGGAGGAGGGGTCAGTGTTACTCTCTACACTGCACTCAGTCTGAGGGATTCCTACTCTTTCATTCTTTGAGGAGACATGGAAAACAGCGCATACTGCAGGAACGGTATAATGGAAAATATTAGTGGTTTTGAAACCGTGCCATTTTCAAATCACGGTATACCATGAATCCGGCAATCGGCCCATGCCTAATTAGAAGCCAACAAAGATAAAAGCCAATATTAGAGAAGCAGTCATTGATAAAATGACATGCACACAACAAAAGGTTCGAATTGTATTTCTGTGGTATCCTTGAACACAGCGTCATCTTAAACATGATGTAAACACACTAACTAGCGGAAGTGTTTGTGGGCAGGTCAGACTATGTTCGTATTTCGCAGGCAGGGATTATGCAAATGTGTTACCCAGTAACGTATACCCGTACACAAAAATGTGACGACTCGCTAAGGCAATTCAAAACCGACTCTCTCTTTTGAGAGACAATATCTTTATTTATCATACACTTTTTTGATTAACAACTTTGCAGATTGTTTTCATTTAAGAGTTTGAAAGTTTTTTTTAAGTATCTTCCTCACAATATAAATATGAATCAACAACATTATAAATTGTAAAAAACAAATACACTGGGTGACGAAACATTTAGTTTGGATGATTATAGTTTAAAAATGTAAAAAAATACCCTAACTCCACCCTCAAATTAACCCCCCCACACCCCATAATAGACACCTAAAGGGGGAATTCCCCCCCATTTTCCCCAAACGAAATTCAGGCCCTGTAGCGATACACAGTAAAAACTATCTGGTCTGGGCTTGAAATCAATTCAAAGTGCGATTACATATATTGTTGGACTGTCACTTGCTTATCAATTTTTAAACACATTCTCATCTTATCAACCACATTACTGCAGGCATGGCAATACAGCATCCAAATTCTGTTCAAAAATATGACTATGGGGCTGCTTACACAACATTTTCAGCCAAAGACGGGAAACTTTTTATGCATTTTGCCTGTTCATTTACACGACAACAGCATTTTGGGAACTGAAAATGCATATTTTTGAAAATGGGTTTCAAAGTGCAAGTTTTTGAAAACCGTTTCCATGTAAACATCCAATATGGGAATCTTTGAAAACAATGACGTCAAGTGTGTATGTAGTACGTGTTCAGTATGTAGACATGCAAAGTACGTGTTGATTTTAAAGGCAAGCGTGAACAAACATACACAACAATGGCGGAGTTCATGGTACTGTTGTTGCTGCTCAAGAGTTTGCTAACGCTTCTTCGGCAAACTGTGGATTTACTTCACCAATATTATAACCAACAGCGGAGACGCATCATATACAACATATAATCATCACTTCCCTACGGGTACTGTTTACTAACAAGGTGACAGTGCCAACTACTGGCCTGGCACACGTAATACAGCATATTTGGCCGTTTTCACTGATATCTGTAAATGCAAATCATTTTGAAAACGTCATGTATACGTGAAACTTTTTAAAAATGCAAGGGAAAAACTTTTCAGTTTTTGACTACATTGTTGTCGTGTAAACAGCCTGTGTGACATGACTACTGTTCTTTTCTTTTAAAGAACCTCACGGTTCCCAATCTTCTGAGTTCTTGTGGGTGGGGGGATGAATCTCAATGACTTTTTCCTGTCATGAACCCCCCAACTGCTGAGTTTTAACTTAAAACATCATTACTGGACAAGGATTTTAAACATTTTGTAGAAATTGCACTCATGAAGAGGAATATTTAGCCAAAAACATCTTTGAGTTTTAACTTAAAATTATAACAGTTGCTAATGATCCGCACACAGATGACAAAAACATCACAATTGGGAAGAAAACACAGACCTCTTGAAAATGCAAAACAGCAGGAGGAAGAAAGACAATCAAACTTTAAATTAAGCACAAACATAAGTGTTAAAATGCTCCATGTTATAAATATAAAATGACATCAACAACTAGGTTGATATTTCCTCTACTTTTTCCTGCAACTCTTGATTTACAATAAATGTAAAATCCTGTGCATCCTAAAAAAAGAAACTTGGCATCACTATGGTGATCTAATCCAAAACAAAGCAATGGCCAATTCTAAGCATTTTCTTCTACTGCAGAAGCCTGGAGTGGTCATGGGACTTCAGGCCACTTGTGGAAGCCTTAATTCCTGAGCCAGACACAACACATTTGGAGAACATTGGTTGCACGTAAAGACTTCAACATCAAGTACCCGAATCAAAACACAGACATGAACAGCCGATCATTCTGACAGCCAACACCCTGCAGTTCACATCATGGATGTGACCCATATCAGATGTGATAGGAGGGGTGGGTGGGTGTGAATGCGTGTGTTTAGCCTCTGGGGACCATAAGGCAGAGCTGCTATTTATCAGGTTACAAAAAAGTGGGTGTGTATTGTGCTACTCTTGCCGCCTGTGTGTCTGCAGTTCAGCTTCTATCTCTCTCTCGATCCCTCGCTCCCTCTCGAGCAGAATGGTATGGAGTATATCAGTCTGAGAATGTGTGGATCTCTTCTTCACTACACACTTTCAGTTCACCTCTCTCATCTGGTCTAACACATAAACCCTTGTTTTGTTTTACAATTCTAAACACAAAAGCACACACACATCCTCTCATTCACTCACTATGTCTCATTCTCTGTCTCTCCCCGCCAACAGTGGCACAACTTGCAGCTGGCAGCCTCGACAGGAAGCAAAACTCATATAACTGCTCATTCCTGACAACCTCTGCCATGTTTTCTTTTAGACCATCTCACTTAAACGAGGCATTTCAGACTGAGAACTGTAGTATTTTGTGACTCTGCCCCTACGCTGGTCATACAAAACATGAAATCTTGAAAAAAAAAAAAAAACTGCTGAAATCCATTAGGAAGCGATCTGAACATGTTAAGATCTAGAAGTAAATTTCCAAAATGTGGCATGCACTTTGACCTGCTTTCAATTATTTCTGGACGTTATAGTGAGTCTCAGAAAGCTGTTTACTTACTCAAATCATGTCACAGCTGAGAGCCCATATTCGAAACATAAGTGAAATATGTAAATACTGGTCATCAGAAAGGGAAACTGTAAGTGTGCTTTGCACAAAACTTCAACCGAACAATGGGAAGAGCTCCATCAACTCACCCGATCTTGTTCATGAGGCAGCAGACGCACCGGAGGCAGAGAATCCAGAGACACACACCCCGTCCCGTCATTATGAGAACTCCTGCTTACCAACCGGAAGAGCGGTCCTTGTTTTACCACCCGTCCATGAGAAACAGCCCGCTTAAGAGCCAGTCGGAGCTGCTGGTGGAAAAGTCCTGGCCCCATAGAGCCACTGCCAGACAGATAACCCGCAACATCTGCCTGGCATTTCAGAAAACGTTCGATACTCTTCAGGGATGATCCACTAGGTTCATGAAGCCCCTCTAGAGAGCGCTTGATGAGCTTGTTCCAGTCCAGACCAGGTTTTTTACTAGAGCTGGAGGTGCTGGAACTGCCTCCGCCACCTCCCGCCCGAGGCTTTGGGAACGCCAAGCGTCCAGGATTATCAGGGTCCTTGTATGAGTTGAGCCCCTTATTGGACACCTTGAGTACAGAGCCATCTTTAACGCTGAGCTCAAGGTGCTCCAGGACCGTCTTGCGGTCAAGCCCATGGGACATTGACACAGCATTGCAGATGCGCTCTTCGGATGGCCGCTGCTTTTGCTTTTTCACCTTCTTGATGGCTTCCAAGATCCAGGTGGTATACAACGGATTGGCCAACTTCACCATGGCTGCTGTAATACTGCTGGACCAAGGCCCAACACACTCTCACAACCGTTAGGAAGCAACCCAGCGGCCTCAGCCCTGGCGCTGCCTCGTTGTTGTCCTCCTCCTCCTCTCTGTTCTTCCAGGAGGCTATCCTTTGTCCCGGGGAGGTGCAGTAAGTCTCTCTGTGCCTGAGCAGGAGCTGTTAGAGAGGGAGCCGATCACCATAGCATAGGCTCCCTAAATCCCCCCCAACCTAGAACAGATCCCCCTAACCCAGTGACCCTTCCTCCTGAAGGCTGAAGGGCTGCCACACCAATGCAAAGAGGTGGGGTATGCAACAGGCAGACACAGCAACTACTCCAAAAAGAAAGCAAAGCTGCAAGAGCCTTGAGTATCGTCTTATCTGCCCAACTCAAAAGCAGTCAGTCAGGTAGAATCCTTGATTCTGACAGTTAGTGTTATCCGTTTAGATGGAGCATCTTTGTAAAGAATTGTAGCAACACTTTTATAGACTTTCTGATAGGAATGGGATTGTGAGTATGAGTGTTTAGCAGTCCGTTCCTTCCTTGATGATCTTCCTAGCACTGTTGGAACAAGCAGTCCAGAACAAATCCCTCACTCCAGGAAGCAAAGCAGGCTGATCATCTTCCTACAGAGTATTCTTCAGAAGCTCCTGTAACCTGCAAAAAAAAAAAAAAAAAAAAAAAAAAAAACAAGGATCAGACTCAGGAAAATCAACAAAACGCATTGCAACCAACAAAATTATTGAACACTCATCTATATTAAAGAATTAGTTCACTTCCAGAATAAAAATTTCCTGATAATTTACTCAACCCCATGTTATCCAAGATGTTCATGTCTTTCTTTATTCAGTCGCAAAACGTTCTAGGTTTTTGAGGAAAACATTCCAGGATTTTTCTCCATATAATGGACTTCAATGGTGGCCAACTGGTTGAAAGTCCAAATTACAGTTTCAAAACAGCTTTCCAATGTAATTACGTAATGCATGAATTTGCGGACGTGCATGGTGGAGCTAGTGGAAGACATGCATTTGTGGTTAAAAATGCATATTATAATTTTTTTTTTTTTTTAGAAAAACCAATCGTTTCACTAGATAAGACCCCTATTCCTCAGCTGGGATCACGCAGAGCCCTTTGAACCTGCATTGAAACTGCAATTTTGACCTTCAACCTGTTGGCCACCATTGAAGTCCATTATATGGAGAAAAATCCTGGAATGTTTTCCTCAAAAACCTTAATTTCTTTGCGACTGAAGACAGAAAGACATTAACATATTGGATGACGTCGGGGTGAGTAAATTATCAGGAAATTTTTATTCTGGAAGTGAACTGATCCTTTAATCATCTAGCACATAAAAAAAGCCAGAAAACACAGCAAACAGTTCTACAGAAACACACAGGCCTTGCTAAGGGCAATGTATCTATGTGCATCTACTGCATCTACACCATCTACTGATGGTGAACTACGACTCCACACTACACTTCAGAAAAAATGTAGGTTCCACATTAGGTGTTTTTTTACTACTATAATTAGGTAAATGTACTTATTGTATTGCAAAACACTTTCGCTGCTACTGAAGTGGGATACGGTAAAGGTTAGGTACAGGTTTCTTGGTGTTGTTAGGTTTAACAGTGGGTCAACAGTGTAACTTTAGATGTAATTACAGAAGCTATTAACAGATTTAATTATATAAAGCTAATTTTACATTAGTACAATATAAGAATTTGCATGGACACAATATATGTATTGTATCAGATGATGAACATTTTTAGTTCTGCATTCAAATACAATAAGTTAAGATTCAGTTTAAACAAGTTAAAGCCAATACTAGCAGGAATCAACTTTATTTTAGTGTCCTTTTAAACACATGTAATTGCTTTTAATTATGCATCATTTTGTTATTACTATGGCAAGTAATTCTAAACCAAAACATAACTAACAACTATAGGAAGTACATTAATATTTATCAGTGCATGTGTAATTACACTGTAACAAGGACACATTAAAATAAAGTGTAACAACAATCTAAACAAAAACAAAACGTGCAACAGAATACTGCCTCGTGATCAGTTGTAAACACACTAAAAACACAGTATATCCAGTGACCGCATACAAGGGTTATAATAAAAAAAATGTCTAAAACTAAAGTTTAGCAATCTCACAACACTATGACAGGTGGCCACTTATAAATGATCTGTAAATTAGGTGCTAATCGCATGTCAATCTGCAGAAAGGAAAGCACGAAATGTCAACACATGGCTAATAGTAAACAACACGGCAACGGGGCTTGAACGTTGAAAAAATGTAAACAGTATTACACACAGCAGCCCAATAGTGGCTAAACACTTGATATTGAAAATATACTTGACTGTAGATTATTTAAGCATATTTTTCCATTCCAAACAATGTAAACTTTGAAGTAACGAGGCCAGTGCACTAGGCGGATGTTGTTAGCTTCAAAACACAACCAACGTGCAGCTGAGAATAAGGACAATGTCTCCTCCATTCCCTCCAGCGCCTGAGATTTCACACCATAACAATCAGAAAACGGCATTTTCTGGACCTTTCCAGCCTTATGTTCCGTTAAGAAACCTCGCGGCCTAAATGAACACACAATGCCCGTAACCAGTGGCTACCGCGGTTAGCGCGCCTCAGCCGTTAAAAAAAAAAAAAAAAAAAAAAAGAATGCCAAGATTCCTTCCTTCCCTCGCGCCAACGTTTGACACGGCCGCGCGCGGCCTCAATCTCTGCCTCGGATAAGCGCTTGACAAAAAATAAATAAATAAATCCTCACGCGAGATGTTCGAGTGCTTCTCCGCGCTTCCTCCACCATTTTTTTTATCTTCCACTTCCTTCCCCGCTTACTGTAACCCTCCCTCCCTACCCAACCGGAGAACCTGCGGCGGCGGCGGTGGTGGTGGTGGCGGAGGAGGAGGAGACGAGGCCCGTGAGGGAAGTAGTTAGGCCTCGGCTAGCCTCCCCCCCACACACCCTCCCCCTTCATCTCCGCGTACCCCCCCGTTCCCTCTACCTTCTCCCGCTCCTTCCCTGAAAGACAGAACCACGAGTCCAGTTCGGGCTCACGAGCCGAGAGCATTTTAAAACGCTACCCGTAAGTGCACGCTACTCACCTTAATTTCGGGTCGAGTGGCCGAGGAAAAGGTGCCAGAAAGCGTTCGAAACACAGACAACAACAAGCCCGAAAAATGCAACCAGAGAGCACTGGCTCCAGAGCTGACGCCATCTTTGAGTGAAACAGGAGCTTTGCGGGTGGGGGAGGGGGGGAAACAGTCGGCGCTAGGGAGCGTCTGCATCGTGCGAATCCGAATTGGAGAGGGAGAGGCATGGGATAAGAAAGGGACTGCAGCGGGAGGAGAGGGGGGGATACGGCTGCACACATCTGAAGGGCGAATGTCCGTTGCTTCTGCGTGAAATGGAAGAAAGGGACAGATGGTAAAGAGGAAAAAAAAGAAAGGCGATGTGGCACGCTTAGGGAATGTCTGAATGTTGCAGTCGCGCCTTGGCGGCGGTAGAAGAAATCAAAGCGGCGGTGTGTGGTTTTAATGTTAGAGGGTATTTAAAGATCAAAGACGGCCCCTCCACACCTCCCATCGGGGTTCTGCGTAGCCATTCTCCTGTTTTCGTCCCCTGTTTCCAAGAGAAATCATAATGCTATGAAAAATACATAAGCTCATACGCCAGGGCTTATGACAAAGCAAATATTTTTATTTTGGGAGCGGGGACGCACTACATAAACAATGCCTGCGAGAGTCACTACTAGAGTGGGATTATGTAAATTGCCCGCAGTGCCGTATGAGGCAGTGATGACAGGTGACCCACACACCTTTCCCTTCGGTGCTCCATGCGAGAGATGTTTTCAATTTAACACCCACTCGGGAAATGAGAATCTGTTGCTATAGTGCCATCAGTAGTCATTAATAGAATATTTATGATATGATGTAGTTGCGTTGTAATTGCTGTAATGTTTGAGCTGCGTGAATATATTAATATTATGAACACATAATTACTATTCAGGGCATGCTCTAGACCATTTTTAAATTTTAAGAGAGGAAAAACTTTAATACGAATTAGTTTACTTTAGACAATCATAATTATTTCAGAAAAACTGTAATTATGTAAACGTGCTTTCTTATTTGCCACACCTGTATTATTAAACAACTTGATCATCAAAGCCACTTGTTTGGTGTTTAAATTATAAATGTAATATAAATAATCTGACATTCACACTTCCCTCAAATTTCTCTTCTATAATGTTTAAATAAAACATTTAGCTAATTGTTGACATACATTAATACATCATATCAGTAACTATAGTGCAGACTGTAAATAATAGCTTATGTAATGTTGTGTGAATGACCAGAAACCAATATTATATGCTATGATAAACCAAAATATATACATGCACAAGAACCAAAAAGTAAGCCTAGAAAAGTATGCCTAATATGCATGCAGTGCATTTGCCCTTGACTCATAGTCAGCCAATGGACCAATGCATATTCACTTAAAGTAGGCTATGTATTATTTCCTGAAAAGCACCCTGCAGCTTTGTGGCTCACTGGTGTCAAGGACTGAAAAGATAGACAGCCAGCTTTATATGTATATACTTTTATATGTCTTTAAAAACAGCAGTCAGGAAGTGATGAATGTTGCAGTCATTCCTGTCTTTTTAGGACAGCTGTCAGATGCAGAGGCAGCTGACAGGTGTGTTGATTTAAAAACAGGAACTACTATAAGGGAACTGAATTCAGAATTTTTAAACAGTCTGGTTTTGGTCAATGCTTCTGTATTTATAAATCAAGCTTTTTCAAATTAATAGCTCACCTGCTGCTTGAAGTTGTATTAAAGAAAGATTACAATTAAGCTATTTGTGACCATTTATTTTAAAGCTGTAGTCTTTAGAAAGAAAGTAAACTATTACATTTTTATTTATTCATTTTTGCATTTGGCAGAAGCTTTTAAGTGGCAACATTGTATTCAAGGTACACATTTTGTATTTCAGATTTCAGAATAATAATAACCCATTATCTATCAGTTATCAAATAACAATAATAGCACCACGCTCAACTGTTACTATTAGAATCATAGACAATTTATTGATACACAGTGTAGTTAGATTACCCGCTTTTCCCTCCACAGTTTCTCATGTGTAGTAGATAGCTATGCTTTTATTTAATTACTCTATGATAACATCCTATGTTTAAGGTGGACAAGATGAAAATGAGGAAGAGACCCGACTGGCTTTGTGAGATCTGAACTTTCCAAAAGGAAGTTGAGAGTGTGTTAAGTCTTCAGCATACTTCTCAAATAATACCATTTATTTCAATGAACTGCAGTTATGAAGAGACATTTTGTACAGCATATATTTATTTTAGAATAATATGGTGTCACTGATATTATAACCTAATTTCACAACCTCTATGATGCTTTGACAAGTACACACAATGTCTGTTTTTTTTTTCATCTGAAATGCTTGCCGTAAAATAAATAAATAAATCTAAATGATTATGTTCATGTTTCATGATTCATTTGTACCAACATGACTCAGAGGTACTATAACTCAACCAAAGCACCATTATGCCAGATTTAAAAAAAAAAAAAAAAAAAAAGGCCACAGTATTTAACTTTTATTATATGGTTTCTTGATTGGTTATATGTTTAAAGTTTTCATAAAGGAATTGTTAGCCAAAAATTTAAATTTTTCACAATTTGTAGATGAGTTTGCAAGTTATTAATTTGATAGACTGGAGCCATATGGATTACTTGTGGATTATTGTGATGTTCTTATCAGCTGTTTGGACTCTCATTCTGACGGCACCCATTCACAGGATCCATTGGTGAGCAAGTGATATAATGCTAAATTTCTCCAAATCTGTTCTAATGAATTCATCTACATAATAAATTAGTTTTCATTGTTGGGTAAACTATTCCTTATGTGAAAACAAACAAAAATTCTGATATTCTTTTTTGCATGATGAATGTCATATGAAATAAATCCTCAGTTTTGGAAGTCCTTCCTTCTAATATTGGAATTTATGCTGGTGAAAGTGTGAAAACAGCATCATGCAAACATTTTCAAGGAATGAGGAGGTTGTCCTGTTTTTGAGTGCTACCAGTACTGTCACTATAGAAACACACACATATAAAAATAAATAAAGCTGTACTATGAGGAGGTAGCAATGGCACCTGATAGACATTCATAACACTATGTGGGTGAGCTGTAGTTGCCCTGCAGCACAGGCTTCATCGAATAAAGATCATCAGTTTAATTAAAACGTTTAGTTTAACTGTTGAGTCATTCCCACTGTGATAAACATGAAGTGTTAACTAGGATCAAAGCATGTTTATTTGGTAAATGAAAAGAAGAACAAGCGCACAATTCTAATGGAATAAAAGAGCAGTACTGACCTTTTCTGCAACACAAAAGCAATTTGTTCATACTTTTATAGAAGAATATTTTCATTTTGGGGGTCATCTGCTTTGCAGGACTCCAAAACATATACTGAAAAACTGAAAGCACAATTCGGGTTAGAAAAACATCCTCTGACCTATGCCAGTGTTTACTTGAGCTTTTAAAAGACCCATACTCCTCTGTCAAACACAGGTTTCTAGTTTTGTGGATAAAGATCAGGAACGGTGAAAGTAGGTTGTAGGTTATGAGGTCAATCTTTGTACTATCATCATTGTGCCCTTGAGCAAGGCACTTAACCCTAGGTTGCTCCAGTGGGACAGTCCCTGTAACTTAAGATGCAATGCAGCACATGTGAGCCATCGCACTGTAAGTTGTGGAAATTAAGTCCACCACCCTTAGCTGATTGCTGATGAACAGACCTATTCTATTCTATTCTATTCTATTCTATTCTATTCTATTCTATTCTATGTATTTTTGTAACCAGCAAATTGTGGAAGTTCATCAAAAAATTAGAATTGACATCATTTAATTATCCCTCACATCATTCCAAACCTGAATGACTTTCTTTTATCTATGAAACACAAAAGAAGATATTTTGAAGACTTTAGGGGTTCAAACAACATGAAATCCCTTTGATTTTTCAAAATGACTTCTTTTGTGTTTCTGTTAGTAGTGAATTCTGTCAATACTTATTGCAAAAACAATAGTCCAAAAGAAATGATTTCAACACTTAAACCACACTTAAAATTAATCGACTGGATTAAATATCAAAATATCAAAAGAAGTGACATCTGTCAACTAGAACTTCTCATTATTTATTTTTTTTGTTTTGCAGTGACTTTTAACCAGTTGATCTCAAAGTGATTTTTTTTGATGTATGAAGTAATTTGCCTTAAGTTTACACAGATTAACCTGTTATTTAAAAAAAAAAGGTAGCTGAAGTTGCCAGAACTTTACTATAAGAAGTACAATAGCATCAGTTTAAGTTTAACAGACTTAACTTAATTTTTTTGTGTATTAAAAAATAATTAATTACCTGAAAACATGGTTAATATACCAAATTACTAAAGTCTTTTTTTTTTTTTTTACGTTTATAATATAACGGCAACCACTTGAAAATCACAGGTGGCAAAAAGAGAGCCACATAATACATAAAGTTTTTCTTTTTTTTTTTTTTAGGAAATACTGAAATACAGAAGGTGCGCAGAAGGTGCAAAAACTAACAATTCTATGCATTTAAAGTGTTTTCTGAAAACATAAGACGCATCTACAAAGGGTTGGATATTGGCTTTGAAGAAAAAAGAGAGAGATTGTTGATGGGGGTTGAGGAGGATGATGAAAGTTGTGTCCACCACAGACGTCCTTGGAACTAGTCATTACTGTGTTTGTCCGTGTGAACCAGCAAGCTTCCTGCTGGGTCTGGCTTTGGCTCATGGCCAACTCTCAAACCCCAACTCCAGTCCCAAACCACTACTCTCTATTTCTCCATAACACAGGCACTCCCCTCCCATCCTGGAGCAGACGGAGACATACAACGGAAATTTCCAAGCATACCCCCCACCCACGTCAACTAACCTATCTGTTGGCTCTCACTTTATAGTCAGCATGGATTCAAAACTGACCAGATTTACTTCCTTTGCATGCTGGTGGTCACATAATATTGTACATGATTCATCACAGTGTTTTATTCTAATGTTTGTTTTCATAATCTTGCATGCCTTTACATTTTGGTTGACATCAATGACAAAAAGTCCAAACAGTTGATAAAAACATCACAATAACCCACAAGTAATCCAGACGACTCCAGTCCATCAATTAAGTCTTGTGAAGTGCAAAACTGTTTGTAAGAAACAACTCCTCAGATCAATATGCTCAGATCAAGCATAGTTTATGAGTGAAAACAGGGCAAAATGTTGTGCTGTGGATTTTAATGTAAGACTTTTGTGGGAAAATTATGGGATTTTCATATCTGGGTAAAATATTTCTTTAAGAAACAAGGGAGAATTAGTTAAAACAGTAATTTTAACATGAATGAAGGTTACAGCAATAATAGTAACTAATGGTATATCTACCACTGGGTAATGCTGAGATTCTGAACTTACCTCCAAGTCTCAAAATCATATTGGTTTCCCAGAAAGCAGAAGCTCAAATAAAAATGTCCTGATTCCTGGGACAAAAATTTGAAGACAACAGAAAAAAAAAAGACAAAATATGAAATATCAAGTTGCACCCTGAATGTTTTCTCATTCAGTATTCAATTTCAGTAAAAAATGTTACTTATTGAAGTTAAACATGGACTTTAACTGTCCAGTTAAAACTACTGCACTTGAAACTTAAGTTTTGCCTGCTTGACAGACCCCACCCCTCCTCCACCTCACTTCTAACTCAATTGAAACACCTCTACCTCATCCAAACCACTACAGACGGTTTTCATCCCAAAGCCTCTAAGCAGAGAGCAACTTCAGCAAGATCTCTCTGACACTATACTTTAGTTCTGTTTTTCCTTCTCAATCCCTCAAGTGCACAGAAGTGCACTCTTCGTTGAAGTAGGAGTGTACTTCTGCCGGCCTGTAGGACCGGTGTTCATACTTGTGAGGAAATGGTTGAAGGTACAGTAAAATTCAACATGAAATTGTGCTTGCAACTTCTATCTATCTATCTATCTATCTATCTATCTATCTATCTATCTATCTATCTATCTATCCATTCATCCGTCCACCCATCCATCCATCATTAAAAGTTTGTTGTGATAAACTTCTGATAAAGCTCTTCTAGTTAAAAATTAGTTGAACTGAATGAATGAATTTATGCATGTATGAATTCCTTTCTATTTTTTAATTCATTTTAATTCTACTTCATATGTTAAAAATCACTTTGTAGTTATTCTGAAATTCAGAGTTCAAAGTTATTCAGTGTTCTCCCCTTTTTTATACTGGTTGTCCTATTTAGTTTGCTTTTTTATTTATTTTATTTTGAAATAAAACTATTTTATCATTGAGTAAAGTGTGTATTTATTCCCCAGCCATTGTGGAATATTCTCAAAGGGGCAATATCTCAGGTTACACAGGGCAGTCAGAGCAAGGAAAAGAAGTCATGGACCATTTGGCCCTCTGGCCGCCTACTATAAGATTCTAAAAAAAAAAAAAAATCTCATTCTGAAAAAGACAGCTCTTTACTCTGAGTCTGAATTATAGTTACAAGGGGAGGATGAAAACCGAGACACAAACTACATGTTCTTCACAGGGTCATGTGACACAGAGCAGTATATATTTACAGGGCAGGATACAATGCAGACAACAATGCAACCTAAGACCTTCATGCATTCCTGCAGGGGCTGTTGGCGGGTATTTCTTCTTTTGAGCCTAGCAGACAATGTGTGCCTCTCTCATTCTCACTCTTCCTCCTCCCTCCCTCTCCTGTGTTGGCAGTGAGTGGAGGACGCTCCCTCCTGCTGCTTCTTTCTGCCTACACTCACCCCAGCAGCACACATCATTCACGTAGGCCTCCAGAGTTAGAGCTCTAACTATGTTTCCCCTAAGAGTTCAACGTGCATCTGGCTTTTATTTTTCAGTGGAAATGATGCCAGTTTTGACCTCCGAGGTCACATGCTGTCAGGCTGTATCCTCAAAACACATCAAAATTTTATGCACTTGAATGTGAAATGAGTTTGCATCATTATTGTTCAGTCGATTTAGTCTGTAATTTCAAAGCCATGTATATCAAGCTGACTAAAATGAACCTTTAGTGCTATTTTGTTGAAACTGAAAATTAAATCAAAATGGATATTTATTTTCTTTAAGGAATAATTCACTCCAAAATGAAATTTTTTCGAAAATGTAGCCTACTCACCCTAAGGCCATCCAGATGAGTTTAATTCTTCGGAACAGTTTTGGAGATCATTATCACTTGCTCACCAATGAAGCGATCCATTAAACATAGCATTCACTTAGCAACCACCAAAAACACCCTAACAACGACATAGCAACACCCTAGCAACCACCTTGAACAAAAGTGACGAAAGTGAAAGTGACGTGACATTCAGCCAAGTATGGTGACCCATACTCAGAATTCGTGCTCTGCATTTAACCCATCCGAAGTGCACACACACAGCACACACACAGAGTCCATGCAGGACGGTCTGTGACTTTTATATCGGCAAGCATGACTTCATTTAAAAGTCTGATTTAATGATTTGTGTTTTGGATCTGTTTTGAAAGGTTTTGTCCATATTTCTCCATGCAGGACGAATTTCTTCTTTTTGTATAGCGCTTTATACAATACTGATTGTGTCAAAGCCGAGTGTAACTAGATTTGCTTTAAATCGATTTATTGATTTCTGCGATTTTTTTCTGCAAAGTTTAAGTGTAGCAGCCAGATTCATGTTACCCCCAATAATGCTTTCTGCTGCTCATTATATCAGCTCTGGCACTCTGATATAAGAGCCTGTCAGTCTAATGAGACTAATCGCCATGAAATTGAAGTTAAGAGTCAGTGAGAAGTGTCTTTAATTCAATAGTACAAATCCAAATATGATTAGATCCTGACAGAAATAGCTGAAATGCATTACAACGGCTGGTTGATTGTAGTTATTTATCATTCCTGCTCTGTGAGTAAACAAAAAAGCTGTAAAATACAAGGGCAATGTCTCATATTAAATAAAATCAGCTTCGACAGTACATGGAAAATGAATTACTGTTATTGGATTATGTCCAGTTTTCAGGACACACAGAGACAGCTTTCCTGTTTTCTGAACTGTCTTGATAAATTGTCATTTAACGTTGCATTTTTTTTTTTTATCCATACACTGATATCAAATTTTCACAACAATATCTCTCTCTGACAGGAATGTTTTCATTGCAACAATCGACATGCAGTCTGTGGGCGGGCTGTTCTGGCTTGTGTTTTGATAGTTAATCTTTGGACCTCCTCACGGAACAGGCACTCTGACCCAGGGCAGCGTGACCTCTGACCTCTGACAATCACTAATCTAATATATCAGTCTGCCTCTGCCCATCGCAAGCTGTTCACTCTGTTACAAACCCCTGACATCACTGCTTAACCCTGATTAATTTACTCCACAGTGTGTGCTCAACTAATTCTACTGTAATCAGATACACAAAAACCAACAAAAACAATTTAAATACTTTTAAGTGACACCCTTGCTTCTGAAATAAAATCCATCCTAAAGCAATAAACCAGATGCTTAAGGTTTCTTAAAGGAACAATCTGGGTTGAATACCAGTTAATTTCAATCAACCGCATTTGTGTTGATCTATACAAAAAATTAATTCTGACCCTTTAATAAAAAAAATACAGCGAAACAACTATGGAAGTCAATGGATGCCATCAGTTGTTTGGTTATAAACATTGTTCAAAATATCTGCTCTTTCTGTACACCTGTTACTTACCTGAAAACTTGTAATTTAAAAAAAAAAATTCCAATTAAAAAAATCATTAGTTTCAATTAATCTTAACTTGTAGTGAACCCCGGAATATTCCTTAAAAGGAATAGCTCAACACCCCCAAAAATGACAATTCTGTTATTATTTACTCAGTCATGTGCTGAATAAATACAATGAGTCTTGTTACTTATACTTGTCATTTAAAAAAAGCAAATAAATAATTAACTTTTTTACCTGTTAATTTTAACTTATTTGTAGTGAACCCAGAATATTCCTTAATATAAACAGTTTGACCCTAAAAAATCTAATTATGTCATTATTTAATTAACCTTGTGCTGAATAAAAAAGGTAGCTGTTTTTTAACCTGTTTTTATTGTATCAATAGAGTGACAAATTTCCCCCCAAAAATCATCCAGTATAGGCAACAGGCACTGGTACTGCAGCAGCACACAAAACCATTCAAATGCAGCTCGCAGTTCTTACATTGTCATCTTTCGGCAGCAGACAGAGAGTGTGCTGAGGACTCAACAGTTCATTAATAATGGAGCAGCAGGCATAGGTTCCACATCCCTCCACTGAAGTCCGTCCCAATGGAGATGCGGCGAGCACATCCTCTCTCTCACGTCTCAGGTACTCGCTCACAGGCCAAGGAATATGATTTGACGTAAAGAGAGCACATTTCAAAGAGATAAACAGAGCACAGACTGGCAGCCCTGCTGTTTGGATCCTTTGGGCTGCTGGGAAACTAATGATCTGGGATCTGGGCTGCAAACTAACTTGTAGGTTCCTTTCCAAAGCAGGGGTTCTCCATCACCTGGAGAGTTGTTCAGATGTTTTTCGCTTGTTATAGCACCACTGTGGCCTCGAGCAAGACATTTAACCTCATAATGCTCCTGAAGAAGTGGACCTGTCAACAGTGCAAAGGTTTAAAAAAAATAAAAATAAAAAAAAATAAGGTGATTGTCAAATAAGGCCAGAAATACTTTATACAAGTATGCAAACATTAGTATTTTGCCAGTGCATTGCAAGTGGTACATATTTTACACATTCTTGCTTTACTGTGGTGATAGTGCACTAACCATCTGATCAATCAGGAATGATGCATATTTCCTGGAGTAAGAGCACACAGGTATTTTTTTGTCAGTCCATCTGGAAACAAACGGTTAAAGCGGATACAAGGAGCACTTTTGAGAACTGAGGAAATAATCACATTTGGCAAAGTTTGCCAGGTAGACACAACAAAGCTATGAATTGTATTCAGACTATTGTTTGAAATTTACTGCCATGCACATACAAATATATATTAACAACAGTCAATGGGGTCCAGTACTGTTGGACCCCACTCATTTTTTTTAAATATTAAATGTTTTAATTATTCTTTTGACATTTAAACTGTAAAATTATTTTGATGTTTGGAACCAATAATTTTTTTTAACCTAAACTTCTGTACTATTGTCTAAAAAAAAAAGATAATTAAATGAATCAACCAATCGGAATAAATTCTATCAAATCAATAGTTTTAAATTCTAAGCATCACTACATTTTAAATGAGTCGGATATTAATTTGGGATCTTTTGAAGATTACATTTAACAGTGTTATTAAATGATTACTTATTTAATTTGTAAGCAGTAGATGACGACTAAGGTTATTTGAAAAATAGGCAAAATGGGCTTTCACAACTGTATATCCAATATTGACCAATGCTGCCGAGTAAAAAAAATACTAAAACATTTTCTGAAGAAAGTATGACTGGTGCTTGCCATGGCATCAGGCAGTTGCTAGGGTATTCTCAGTGGTTGCTAAGCCATTAGGAGAGTCCCAAATCGCAATCTTATGCACTTTTCTATGACGTTTTGTAGTATAAATAGTGCAAGTAGTGCGTTCACACTGAAAATTCCAAAAATAAAAAGTGCACTTTAAATACCCGGATGATGCACTTAAATAACCAAAAAAAAAACCGAAGTTTGGAATGTTGGACACTCCATGCACTCAACTGTCGCAGCTTTAATTATTTAACGAAGAGGGAGGGGCTCTCAGACTCTGTATGTATGAGTGCATAGTGTATAGTGCATCATTTGGGACGCAGCTCAAGCTTTATAATTGTTAGGGTGTTCTGGGTGGTTGATAGGCAGTCTCTAGGTCAGGGTTCCTGCAGAGTTTAGCTCCAACCCTAATCAAACACAACTGAACCAGCTAATCAAGGTCTTACTAGTTATACTAGAAACTTCTAGGAAGGTGTGTTGAGGCAAGAGCTAAACTCTGCAGGACACCGGCCCTCCAGGAACCAGTTTGGAGACCCCTGCTCTAGATTGTTCTGTGCGGTGGCTAGGCAGTAGCTATTTGTTATGGGTGGTTGCTAGGGTCTTCTGGATATCAGCCACTGATCTACATAATGACTCTAATCATCTATTTATTATAGATTAGTGGTATCAGCCAATAACAGATAGTGACCCCCTGTTATACTCAGGTATCTATAAATAAACATTCTATGACAGTATGAGTAACTTTAACTTGCTCTGCAAAATTTCTCAAAACTGTTGCTCAATCATGACAGCAGCAAAATTTAAAGAGAAAATAGATTGTGCCAGACATATAGACCTTATGTGTCAGAGAAACAAGCACTCAGCCATCTTCAGAATGTTGTCTTTGAACTTCCGCTTTTTATAGTTGCTCTGTGTATTTCTATGGCATCAATGTTGATGAGTAAATTAGCTGACGAAGTGGATTTGCACATTGTAATGTTTGAAGCAGATGTTGTAAAAAATGTCAGTAAATGAATTCATGAGATCTCAGTGCATATGAGCTCAGTGTTGAAAAGGGGCGGAGCTACATAAGATCTATGCTAATCACTCTATAGCGCCTCTCATGACGCATTGATGATGAAGGCTGCGTTGAAAGTGACAGTTATGTACATTGTAACAGACTGGAAACAGACTTCACACATTGTGAATAATTTAGCGATGCAGCAGATGACACTCGGAGAACGTAAACACTCAGCCCACTGGCTTTACTCAACAGCAAGCGTTTGACCTCAGACCGCTTTAATCTAATCGGGGTATGACACTCATCATCAATTTTGCATGAGTCTTTCTGTTAAGGATCTAGTTAAAGCATCACTCGCGATGGAATAGATGATGGGCGATAAGGGATCTGAATTTATTAACAAATAAAGGAAGACAGGGACAGGCGCTCAACACTCAGCACGGGTGTGGGCGAGAAAATAATGGGGCAGAACAAAGTGGAGAGTTCTGAAGCTCAATGGGACAGACTCCATTTTTGTTAGCCTCTCTCTCCAGCTGTCAGCTCCTACGTTGTCTCGTGGGGTGGGGGGTGGGGGGTGGGAGTTGCCACGGTGACAGGAGGCCACATGTCTTAAGGGCCTCAATTTTGTCAAAGGACCCCATTGTTCTGGTGCTAAGCTGCCTTCACTGGGACTGTAGGATGGGGGAGAGGGGCTTCCCTCCTTCACACGCCACAGAAAAAACACTTAGCACAATCATTTTAACCCCAACAGTGGCACACACGCAAACAACACTACATCATACGTGCTTAACGGCAGGAATTCAAGAGATCATGTCAACTAACAGGGTCAAAATGAGCACGTAATAATGCATTATTTGTTTAATAACTAAAATTCTGTCATTATTTACTCACCCTCATGTTGTTCCAAAAGCTGTATGGCTTTGTTTCTTCTGTGGAACATTAAAAAAAATATATTTTGAAGAATGTTGGTAACCAAACAGTTGCTGGTAGCCACTTCCAAAGTATGGAAAAAAATACAATTGAAGTCAATGGCTACCACCAACTGTTTGCTTGCCAACATTCTTCAAAATATCTTATTTTCTGTTCAACAGAAGAAAGAAAGTCATACAGTTTTGGAACAACATGAGGGTGAGTAAATGATGACAGATTGGGTGAACTATTGGGTGGTGATGAATCAAACTCATGGTGTTATCACTACACAGTCAGATAAAGTGAATCTCGTTATTTGCAAACTTGGGGAAAAATAATATTCAGTGATTAAATCATGGATCCTGACAAGTTAATTTTTTCCCCCTAGTACATTAATGAAGGCAGAAAGTGTGAATGGGCTGTATGAGCTTGTGAAGGCCTAACGTATTACCTCCACTAGATGGCAGTGTAATTACTACAATAAAACTAAAGAAAACTGCCAATCCAAAACAAAAATAAAATTCAACCACATCCAAATAAAAACAAATAACAATAAAAAAAAAAAAAAAAAAAAAAAAAATTAAGCAGAATAACGAGAATAACCCTTTGGTCATAAGCCACTGACCAGGTTCAGCACAAGTGTAAGTCAATGTTGAAATAATGCCTCTGGATCTCTGAAACTGAAACTGGAGACTGACTACAGGACATAAATATTTAAACGCTGTTGCAGTGCTATTTCTCCCATGGATACACCACAGCAACACTGCTGAAGATTGATTCACATAAAACATAATGTGCGTGCTAGTAAACAAACACAGCTGAATGGAGACTGGTGCAGATGGCTCGAGTAATTATTTCCAGGTTGTTTATAAGTATTGACAGTTTTGTGGAACACTGAAATCATAGAGTTAAAAAAATTGTAAATAAGTATTTCTTTTGAACTCCTATTGTGCTCCATTCACTCAAGACATTTCCCCTTTGAATTTTCTGTTAGCTTTAAACACAGTCGGCTCTTTTGCAGCATGAACTGCAATTACAGGTGAAACTGTGAAGAGCGGCAGATTAAACTACATTACGTTTTTTTTTTTAATGTATTAATTGCTTTAAAAAGTATTTTCTATGCAAAATATATATTTTATCCTGATGGGTTGAAATATGATCCAGGCATGTTTTCACCACATTCATCCATGTAATATTTAAAGCAGGTCCTATAACTTCTCACCTAAATGCTGTATTACACCTGTGAATGACAAATAACGCCAATGGAAAACACGATTGAAGGTTTGGATGCAAATATTGTTTTGCACTATTGAATTGCGAAGTAGGCAAATTTGAAATAAAACAAAAACCACAGTCCAAACAAACTGGGATTGCCATTTATGTAAAAGAATATGAAGTTACCACAGGAAAATCACCTTCAAACATCAATTCATTCACCCAATAGAAGATTTAATGAGTAGAAGTAATCTAACAATAATGTAATCTTCTTAATAAGAGCAGGTTTCATCCATAGCCACTAAAATAGTATTAAAAAAAGAAATGTAAAATATTACATAAGAGAAAAGAATAGTATTTTGTCAAAAGTTCACTTTGACAGTAATTAAACTGTTAATTGACACTAATGATTGAGGTTAGTTACTCTCCCAGGTTTGGTGTTAGTTCCACAGAGGCCTGAGGGACGAATGGTTCAGACACTCCACTGAGTCTGCCGCGCGTCCTCCTCCGACCCACTTTACTCAGCTCCGGAGAGGTGTGATCCACCCAGGCCAGGCCCGCAGCCTGGAGGTCCACGCTCCTCCGGTTCCTCAGGCTGCGTCGCACAGAACCTCGACTCTTTGCCACAGGTTTCAGGATGTCGTCGATGTTGAAGTCAGCCTGCTGCCAGGGGGCCAAACTAGGCTCTGTAGGTCCAGCGTTGCTCTCTGATGTGTCATCAGTAAATCGCTCTGACTGACCACTCTCAACTACTTGCTCTACCACAACATTAAGCTTCCCAGGAGGACTTTTCAATGCCTTTTGGACCAGTCCACGTTTTTTATTACTTGGTGTCTTCTGCTCTAAGCTCTCAGTGTTCATAGAGTCTTCATTTGGTACCACACAGCTTATTACAGCCTCAATTTCTTTGTTCTCAGAGCACTCAGCCACATCACGCACAGGTCTGTCAGGACTGTCTTGGTACACTGGGTTCAAACCTGCAGATTCAGTTGGCTTTTGGCTCTCAGTATCTTGTTTCCCAGTTTCTCCGCCTGATTCAGTAGAAGAGCTAATAGCTGGACTGCCAAGCTCCTTTCTTTTGGCTGCACCTGAGCTACGACGTCGGTGCACAGGCCTCCCAGAATCACGACTGGCTTTGGAAGTCTTTGACCCCGAGCTTCTTCTTCCTGTAGGACCCCGAGCGCCGACTGAGGGTTCCAGACAAGTCACACCCATATCTGATTGATTGTCAGTGGTGTCTGACACATTGGAGCTCAACGTCTGCTCGTTTTCATTGGTCCATGTACAGGCAGTTTCCATGGGACGAACTGTCTTGCTCTGGGGAACGTTCAGAGTCTGAATGCAGTCTTGCTCTCCATCTGCATCGGAAGAGAGTAAAACTTTTATATCAGATTTTCAAAACACCATCATAATATAGTTCTGTGCTACCAAGTCTAGATTGTAAAATGCATTCAGAATCTCAGTTTCAGAGACCTTAAAGGCTTAGCTCATTGAACAAAATTTTCATTCTGTTATCATTTATTTTACCCTCATGTCATTCCAAATCCATGACCTGTTCTTCCATGCAACACAAATGGAGATATTCAAAAAAATACTTTGCCATTTTCCATACAATGAAAGCATATAACACTGCTTTCAAGCTTCGAAAAGGACAGAAAGCACAATAAAATACCAATGCAACGTGCTATACTCTAAGACGTCTGAGGCCACACGATAGCCTTGTAGGAGGAATGGTCAGAAATGTAACTTGTTATTCACTGAAAACATTGCTATTTCCACTACTGTTCAAATAATCGGGGTAAGATATTATCTTTTTGAAAGAAATCTCTTATGCTCACTAAAGCTGCATTTATTTGACCAAAAAGACAGTAAAAATTGTAATATTGTGAAATATTATTATTTACAACAGTTATAACCATTTTCTATTTTAATATACATTTTAAATGCAATTGATTTCTGTGATGCAAAGCTGAACTTTCAGCAGCCATTAGTCCAGTCTTCAGTGACATGATTCTTTAGATAGCATTGTAATATGCTGATTTGTTGCTCAACAAACATTTATTATTATCAGTGTTGAAAACTATTGTGCTGCTTAATATTTTTCTGAAAACTGTGATTCTTTCTTCAGGATACTTTAATGAATAGAATAGTTTAATGAACAGCATTCATTTAAATTAGAAATCTTTTGTAAAAACGTAAAAGTCTTTACTGTTACTTTTGATCAATTTGATGCATCCTTGCTGAATAAGAGTAATAATTTCAAAAAAAAAAAAGACTGACACGCAGAACAGGGTATCTGCAGAATTTTTAAGCTCAAATTTAAGACTTTTTAAGACCTTTTTTAAGACTGGCACAAATAAAATTAATACCATGTAAATGGGGTAGGGCAATTTCTATGGTTACGTATTAAACTGTATAATGACTGTAAAAAGCATGATTTACAGTTCAGATACAGGTTATCACAAAAACAAAAAGTTTTATAAAAATACAAACTTCACATTTCAGGCTTTAAGCCATTTTTAAGAAAATGGATGAGTCAGAAGTATAAATTATATTAATTTAAATAATTATCATCAACCAATTAATATATTAATTAACATATAGGCTAAATATATTTTACTGTCTTTGTTTAGATTTTTTTTTTAATGCATTTATAATCTTCTTGTTGATCCACCCGTTCATATTTACAACTCTGCGTTTTTGCAGTGTAAAAACATGGTTTGATTTTCACACTGGTCTAAACAATAACACCAGACTGGCTAACTGTAATTATAATAAAGACTTTCTTGTACCATTTAAGACTTCTTATGGTGTTAAAATTGATAACTAAATTTAAGACTTTTTAAGGACCCGCGGAAACCCTGTAAAAACAAAAGTGGTAAGCATCAATATTAACCTGGCACAAGGCATCCTCATGGAGTAAAATATGCACATGAGATTTAAGAGCTATAGCAAAGGAGATGACTTTTTAGCAAATAATAGCTTGGAATATAGGATACTTCTTTTTCATTGTATGACAAAGACCCGTCTGAAACTGTTAAAAATACCCGTGTTCAACAGAAAAAAATCATACCAAAGACATTAAGGTGAAAAGAGGATACATTTTTTATTTTTTTTTTAAAGGCCTTTTCTGAACTTGAACCTGCAACAGTTTAAAACTGAATTTGTATGCTTCTACCACTACATCTGATTTAGCTTAATCAGTCCATTCAGACTGGTTATCATGGCGGGCAGGTCTTTATTAAAATAAATACTTCATAAGAAAGCGTGTTATAAGCAAAATTTGAGCTTCAACCGTTTTTGATTTGGCGGCCTTCAAGACCTTTTTCAAAACGCTTGATATAAATTAATCACCAAGTGGGGGAGTCATAAATGAAAGAATTGGACAATTGTACCTATTTGTTTTCCTGATTGGGCAGGTGTTGGTGTGCTGTTGAGACTGGTAGATGCTGTCTCAAATATGGGGCTGAGAAGAGGGTTTTTTGAGGCATAGTCTCTTTTCCCATACAGAGAACGATCCACCTCTTTATTGCCAAATCGTCTTTTTACTCCTGTGTTCTGGAAGCGAGAAAACAAACTGCAGTGAGGAACATGGACAGAGTTTACACACAAATGTGCTCAAAAGCTCTTTAGATGGATGAAATCACACATCATGCTATTAATATACCAAATGATAAGTCCAAGTCACATTAGTGTTATTATTTCAGGCTCAGTGTCAGTTTGATGCCAGCGTTAATAATCAGAGCTTAAAAAGCCCTCGTTCACCAAAAAACTCATCACATGTCAGACTTATAAAAGTATAAAGTATAAATCCACATCTTAGGCTTCACACCTTCATCTTTCCTGAAGCAGAAGCTGCTGCTGTACGTGAGCTTCTCCTCTTCTCAGGCTCATTCTCCCCTGGTTGCTGAAACAGAAAAACAGAACAGATCTGAATGACTGAAATTATATCTTTGACAGCCTTTTGATGCGATTCAATATAAATCCTGAAAGCACACTGGAATCTGAGATTTCTAACCTAGAAATAAAGTTTTAGGACTGTGTAAAATGTAAAAGATAAAAGTAAAATAAAGATGAAATATTAGACTCATAATACAATTTGTAAAAAAAAATAAAAAAAAAGGTACATAAGGAAGAAGGATTACATATGCATCAATATATGTATATATTTTTTGTACTAAATATTTTGAAACGTCACACAGGGTCTTTCACAGACTCCTCTGAGAGATAAAAACGATAATAGCGGAATTTGCAGTTCGATCTAATCCATCAAAACAGTGATTTGCAGATATGAGACCTCACCTTTCTTTTCCTACTGCGAGAGTGAGTTGATTCAGTGCTGGGTTTGGATGAAAGTGTCTGTTCAGAGCTGACAGAAGACTCCTGGTCAACCTTTACTGCTTACAAGGAAACATTAAGTCCGACATTATAAACTAACACATATATTTATTAACTAAATATTGACACACATTTATGTTCTGATATATATATATATATATATATATATATATATATATATATATATATATATATATATATATATATATATATACATATATATACACACACACACACACACATATTACACAAACCGCTAACAGCGTCTAACAGCTAAAGTAAAATCAGTTCAACAATACAGTTATGCTTATGAGTTTACATTCTCCATGCAGAATCTATAAGAAATTTATAATGATGATCATAAAAGTTGCATTTTGCTTTTTTAATTTAGCACTGCCTTGAGGAAGCTATTAGACTTTATGCACATTTACTTGCACTCCACAAGACAAAATAACTGAAATTACACATTTATACACTTTCTGCAAAAATTATATTTTCATAATCAACTAGAAGGTGGGTTGTCTGACTAGTTGCTCTGCTGAAGTCTTGAATACCTGGTTTCTGCAGGTTTTATAAAGGTAAATTTGAGACTTTTTAAGAGTAAAGAAAACTAAAGTAAACAAACAACAAATTGAACACAATACGACAATTTGTTCTCCAAATGAAAATGTCCAGGGAGCACGCAATGAGTTGTTGCAAAGAAATGCTGTTGTTTTAAGCATAAAATTGCTTGACTTTGGTGAATAGTTCAGAAAACAAGTCTTCTTATCTTAATTTTGCATCTTAAGTAAATGTATCTTCTTGATTTAAGGACGTTTAGATATTTGTATTGGAAAACAAGATAAAAATACTGAGGAAGTCATTTTTTCATATTTTGTAGCAATGCATGCAATATTTAATAGTGGTCAACCGATATCGGTTTTTGGACAGCTGAAGCCGATATCTTGGAAAGCAGGGTGGCCGATAGCCAATATAAAGCTGATATAATTATTATTTTTTTTTTTTATTAATATTTAAGAAATTTGAAATCTTTCGACAATGGATTAAAAAATAAATATATAAAATAAACATAATTTAGATGACAAAGTATTTTTCACAAAAAAATATTTAATAAAAATATAATTAAAAAAGGAAGTAAACACTGCAACCTACAGGGCACTCAGTATTCTGGGACGCTTGTGTGCATTGGGAATCATATTTTTCAATTAAAGCAAGGGTAACACTCATTTTACATATAGCACACAGTGAAAATTACGTGAATATGACAGTAATCAAATGCATAAAGCGCAGCATAATTTGAAATCATGAGTTTAAAGTTTAAAGCATTCAATTCAGATGGACTGACCGTCACACAGAGAACACGCGATCATGCTGGGTACACACTTCACAAGATCTCACAGCTGGATTCAACTAAGTTTGCAATGTTTGTGATATTAATTGTTCATTAGTGATTCAAAGATTTGTTTAAAACATATAAATGCGTATTTGCTTAATGCTGACGGCAAACGAGAAAGTATTATAATGTTTGCCTTTCTATTACTAATAATATAAAAGCAATCGTTATAATTCTTTTTGCATACATTAATTCTATCAAAATAAAAGCCTCAAACACATCGGCCAAGCAGAAAAACTAATCAGCCGATGCTGATATATCGGCCTTGGCGATATATAGGTCGACCACTAATATTTAATGTCATGACTTTATGAATAATGAAGACTTTCTGGTCTGATTTAAGACCCTTTCAAGGCATTGATTGGAGAAAGGGCTAATTAAGACTTTTTAAGACCCACTGAAACTTGATTTTCCATGTCCATGAAACGAAATACTGATCAGACACATTTCATGGCCTTTAAATAAAAGCAAAAAAGTATCCAACAGAATGCTATATATTTTTTTTTTAATAGGGCAAATATCTAATTGCACAAAACTATCAAAATTCACACACAGGAGCTGGCTGATTTTTGTTTAACAAAAGTAGTGTTTTGATGCCTGTAGGGAATGAATTTATCAAATTGACTTTAAATACAGTTTACCTTGTTAACAGTACGCTACAATCCTCTGAGGAGTTGAGTCTTTAAGTTCAGTTTTTGTAAAGCACCATCACTAAAAATATTAAAGAAACTGGAGAATATAGGCATAAATAAAAAATAGATAAACTTAGCTCACTAATTGACTGTTTAGTCAGTGGACAACTAGTTGACTATCCAGACTCAGTCCTCCCATTTTACAGGTCCTTGGTGCTTAAAATGTATTTTTGGAAATTTAGAAGAACACCATTGATCTCTCGTAATCTCATTTTGCTTAAAACTTTCAGCACTGAGAAATAAAATCTGATACAAATGTACTGAGGGCAAGAAAGAGTGGAAGAAAATTTAATGCATAGGAGAAAGCCAGTGGCTGATCACCATTGGGACATGGTAGTTTTTCCTCTGTCTGTGAATCTGATGGTACATCCTCTTGAAAGGCAACGTTCATAACTTCAGTGTCTTCAGCCTGGGGCTGCCCTTGGTCCTCAGCAGAGAGTACATCTACAGTTTTAGATACACAATTAGAATACAGACCGAAGAGAAACTTTTTCCTTGAAAAACCTTTCCTTGTCTTAAAAAACATTTCATAACTCACCTTTGCAGTTCTCAGATTGTTTGTATGAAGGAGGCTCGTCCTCCATATTGGGAAAACTGATCTGAGAAGATGGATAGGAGAAAGCCACAAAAACTCACCATCAATACAAAACTTTACAGAGTAATAAGCCAGTCTGTAATAATAGAATAAAACCACAAGACACGGATACATGCTTCATCTACAATCAGATAAGTTAGTTTGGAGCAGCTGGTAAGTGTCACACCTTCTCGATCTCTTCAAATACTTCATCACTGTACACTAGTCCAGCACTGCATCTGTCAATAACCAGGACAGGTGAGGCTCCATTGCTTTGAGGACTACTGAAGTCAGGTTGGGGAAGAGGATCAGACCGTTGAGGGGTCTTCAGCAGTGAGAGTTTAGGACCTGTAGATGATGGAGGACACTTTGGAGTGCCTCCTTTCTGTAGTGGGGTACTGGGAGGGAGAGTTTTGTCAAAGAACTCTGGAGAGAGCGGGGCCCCAAAACGAACACGCTTCTTCTTGCTTACAGAAGAGACCACATTCTCAACTAAAAGAAGAAAAAAAAGATTTGATGAGTTCAGGATTTGAAACAAAATGAACCATAAATAAACAAATGGTTAAAAGGGCCATATTATGTTTTTATCATCACATTTTTCTTGATAGTTTAAGGAAGAATCAAATGTACTATGAAAGAACACCAAATTTCAGAACCCAAAATTTCCAAAAAAATTTACTGGAACTAAAAAGCAACCACAGCTCATTATGAGTTAAGAATCAGGGCTCGACAATAAGGACTGACCGATGGCCTGTACGGGCAACTGCTGCGTGCGTTGTCACAAAAAGTTCATCATTTGCATCTATTTTTGTGTGTTGCTAATTAAAAATATCAAGAAATTTAAAAGCATTCGAGCAAGGCACTAAAGACAACTCCATTACTCAAGACAACTCGCGCGCTGTGTTCTGTTTGTACAGTGCAGTGTGCAGACAGACAGCTTCGTATTTGATGCCAGAGCCCCAAGTTGAGTTTCTTTCCACGTCTTTCTTGCGCTTGAATGGACAAATACAAAAATGTGTACCCGTCTTGGCGAGTAACTTTGAAGCTTTAACAATGATTAATCTATATTTAATTTATACAGTGGAGTAGGGATGCAACGATTGAAAGGGCATTTTTTTTTATTTCTGACTATCTCTGTTCTGTGCTTGCACACAAACTGCCTCGCAATTTTTTTTTCAAAATGTCATTTGTGTGAAAATATTACATTATTATATTTAGTCTGTAAATGGCCATTAACAGTGGCCAGCGAAGCTGAAGACAGACACAAAGGAGAAAATACTGTAGCACAATGAGCTAAATATACAGTCGTGGCCAAAAGTTTTGAGAATTACATAAATATTGGAAATTGGAAAAGTTGCTGCTTAAGTTTTTATAATAGCAATTTGCATATAATCCAGAATGTTATGAAGAGTGATCAGATGAATTGCATAGTCCTGCTTTGCCATGAAAATTAACTTAATCCCAAAAAAACCTTTCCACTGCATTTCATTGCTGTCATTAAAGGACCTGCTGAGATCATTTCAGTAATCATCTTGTTAACTCAGGTGAGAATGTTGACGAGCACAAGGCTGGAGATCATTATGTCAGGCTGATTGGGTTAGAATGGCAGACTTGACATGTTAAAAGGAGGGTGATGCTTGAAAACATTGTTCTTCCATTGTTAACCATGGTGACCTGCAAAGAAACGCGTGCAGCCATCATTGCGTTGCATAAAAATGGCTTCACAGGCAAGGATATTGTGGCTACTAAGATTGCACCAAAATCAACAATTTATAGGTTCATCAACAACTTCAAGGAAAGAGGTTCAATTCTTGTAAAGAAGGCTTCAGGGCGTCCAAGAAAGTCCAGCAAGCGCCAGGATCATCTCCTAAGAGGATTCAGCTGCGGGATCGGAGTGCCACCAGTGCAGAGCTTGCTCAGGAATGGCAGCAGGCAGGTGTGAGCGCATCTGCACGCACAGTGAGGCGAATGACTTTTGGAAGATGGCCTGGTGTCAAGAAGGGCAGCAAAGAAGCCACTTCTCTCCAAAAAAAACATCAGGGACAGATTGATCTTCTGCAGAAAGTATAGTGAATGGACTGCTGAGGACTGGGGCAAAGTCATATTCTCCGATGAAGCCCCTTTCCGATTGTTTGGGACATCTGGAAAAAGGCTTGTCCGGAGAAGAAAAGGTGGAGCGCTACCATCAGTCCTGTGTCATGCCAACAGTTAAAGCATCCTGACACCATTCATGTGTGGGGTTGCTTCTCATCCAAGGGAGTGGGCTCACTCACAATTCTGCCCAAAAAACACAGCCATGAATAAAGAATGGTACCAAAACACCCTCCAACAGCAACTTCTTCCAACAACCCAACAACAGTTTGGTGAAGAACAATGCATTTCCCAGCACGATGGAGCACCGTGCCATAAGGCAAAAGTGATAACTAAGTGGCTCGGGGACCAGAATGTTGAAATTTTGGGTCCATGGCCTGGAAACTCCCCAGATCTTAATCCCATTGAGAACTTGTGGTCAATCCTCAAGAGGCGGGTGGACAAACAAAAAAACCCACTAATTCTGACAAACTCCAAGAAGTTATTATGAAAGAATGGGTTGCTATCAGTCAGGATTTGGCCCAGAAGTTGATTGAGAGCATACCCAGTCGAATTGCAGAGGTCCTGAAAAAGAAGGGCCAACACTGCAAATACTGACTCTTTGCAAAAATGTCATGTAATTGTCGATAAAAGCCTTTGAAACATATGAAGTGCTTGTAATTATATTTCAGTACATCACAGAAACAACTGAAACAAAGATCTAAAAGCAGTTTAGCAGCAAACTTTTTGAAAACTAATATTTATGTAATTCTCAAAACTTTTGGCCACGACTGTAGGAAGAAAATTCTAAATATTGAATTTTATATGGATGTGTTTTGGAGGGAAACTGACTGTTTTCAGAAAAGTTTACATGTCGTTTTCTTTTCATCTTGGCTTGGTATATTGCATTTAAAGTAGTGCTAATATGACAGTGTTGCTTTGTGTACAGCAGCAACCAAGTAAACTCTGCTGCAGAGTCTTGCACGGGTCCATTTTTGGAGACCCGTCCCTGCCCGTACCCGCAAAGTTCAGCACCAGATCCGACCCGTCACCCGTGATAATATCAAAATTATATCCGCACCCGCCTAGACCCGTTAATATTTGGCCCGTTACCCGATCCGTGCCCGCGATAAATCTCACACACTAAAATCATTCTAGTCAAATCGCTTTATTTTTTTATCTCGCACCTCTCTTAACATCACAACAGCGTCATGAATGAGCTAATGAAACAGGCTAAAGTGCGCTTTATTTTGTGCCATTCAAGTTGCCTACCATCGGCACCTAAATAGGCTATGGAACCTGATAACTATATGCAAATAGACCTATTAATGAAAAAGAAAAGGACAAGAAAAACAACCTGAGCCTCTCGCTCACAAACAATAGCCTTACTAGGCTACAAGAAGCATCAACAAAAGTCGCACTGTCGCAATGGTGGTGACGTGATGGGTCAAATGTCATATCATTGTTGCGTATGTGTAATGGTAATTTAGACATACAAATATTGCACATATTTTTAATCCGCGCTACTATCCGCCCACAAAGAGTTAATTATCCGCCCGCATCCACGCCCGTGAATTTTAGGAATGTCCCAATCCACCCGTTTTAGCCACTTTTATGCGGTACCCAACCTGTTGCAGGACTCTACTCTGCTGTTCCATAAGTGCCACCTGCTGGCAGAGGATGAAATTGTTTCTCATTCAGCCCATCTGCTGTTTCGGTTTCATGCAGATGTTCTATGTAGCATAATTTCACAAAGCTAAAGTCAGACCATTCTGTTTTTGCTTCAAATTTTAAAATTAAACAGTCTACTTGAAATAAAAACATTTTTGGATCGATTCATGATTAAAAAGCAGTGGTTACCACTAATTTCAAATGGCTATGAAAAATCAAGGTGCAACATAGTGAAGAATATGGAAATGTTAATTTATATGTGATTATTCAATTTCTGTACCTGAACACCTGCAAACATAAAATCCTCAATCATTTCATTTGTATCTTTGTTCTGCATATTCAGTGGTGTTATTGTTTGTAATTTGTTCATTTGTTCTCATTTACTGACTGTTCACTTGTCTTTAATAATGATTTAACTTTTTATTTGTCAGGCTAGTAGTTTTGGCTGTTGTATCGAAATTTAAATCGAGAACTGTAAAATATAACTCATATCTAAAATATTGATGACATATAAGCTTATTTATTAGAATACAAGATAACACAAATCAAAAATAATGATAAGGGCAACTATTTATTCTTTTGTGGCAGGGCCAGTGAAAATGTTGGCAGGGCCAGTAGAAAAAATCCTTAGCGTTGAGCCCTGAGAATAGAATGATTTCTTACGGATCATGTGACACTGAAGACTGGAGTAATAGTGAAAATTGAAAATTCAGATTTGCATCACAGGAATAAATTATATTTTAAAATATAATAAAATAGAAACATTTTTTTCTTCTATTAATAAATCAAACAAATGCAGCCTTGGTGAGCATAAGTTTCTTTCAAAAACATAAAATCTTACCAACACCAAACTTTTGAATGATCATTTTTATGAGTAATATAGCCTATGTAAAAGTACAATATGGCCTTTTAAAATTTCAAAACATTTTCAAGAACTCAGTTCCCTTACCTGCTAGTTTAATTTCTGGTTTTGACAGCATGGGTAAAGACAGAAGCTCATTCTTTGCATCCGAATCCAAGTCTGAATGAGGCCTCTGGCTTTGAGACTCAAAGCATTTCAACTATAACCATAGAAAAACAAAAGAACAAAATGTTGACTACAGGAACACCACCAGGCAACTTATGTGGATCACAAAGTCTGATAGATTTACTGCAGCATCCATTGGTTGCGTTGTAAGCAATTTACCTATCTGCTACTGGCAGTTAAACAGCTGATAAACTTCAGAACCATATCAAATATCAAACATGATACCATTAAATGCTGATTTGTTTACCCCTTGCTCCTGTTGTGACGTGAAGGTGGGGTAGGGGAGTAGAGTCTCAGTTTTCTTGTCCTCGCACTCCCCCTGTGGGGCCCAGCAGCGTTTCTTAGAGGGTGGAGGCGTCATCGAAGTGGGTGGGCTTTGCATAGTCAGCGTGTTCTCATTTCCTGCAGGACAGACAGTAGCAGAAAGAGATGATGTCCCACGATGGCATTGAGAAAACATGGGTCATGCCACATAAGGATATCACGTAATTCATCTGTGCTCATTTTGAAATTGCAGTGAATCAGCAAAAGCTAATTGTTCTCAACAGTAGCTGACTAAAATGCATGAAAGCCATGCAGAGAAAACTCAAATTGCTTCTAATGATTCGAGTCCATCATTGATCATAATTAAAGCACAGCATGAAAGACAGAACCCCACAACTAACATATAAATCTAAAGAAAAACAGTTGCTTATAAGTTTAAATAAATGTTCATATTTCAGAGGGGTTTCAATGTTATTAAAAAAAGCATCCAGTCTTCCAGGTTGACATCATCAATTTTAAAAAATTAGATGTGATGTATTGAAATAACTATGCTGTTATCCCTCAAATGTCTTGTTTACACTTGAATAAATGTCAAAGCTTGAAATGATCACGGGTTATTTAGACTGGATATGCTTTTTCAATCTTTTTTATTAACACTGAATGCTCTCTGAAATGTGAACAAGTTTATTTTAAGACTCATAATCATCAGTTGATTTATTCTGCACATCATCCTGCTGCGCTATAACTAAGATCAATGGAAGAAATCAAACTGCGTCAAATTTATTATGGCGCCTGCTTATTCTGAATAAGTTCTATTAACTGGAAATGGCAAGCTATGACAGTATGACATTCTCTAAATTACTTCAATTTCATCTGGTCCTACAAGACTGCATCTAGAAGACATTCTTTTTTTGTGTTGGCAGCAGTCAACATTTCGAGGAGAGACTGACCGTTCTTAGAATCTTTAGCCAAAATGCTTTTAGCACTCTCACTCTCCTCATTTTTCTTCTGTCCATCCTTCTCTTCGTCTTCCTCCATCAGACACTGGAAAGCAGCCATCTTCTTCTTCAGAGAGTCACAGCATGAAAGAAATGGACTCCCCTGGAAAAGCTTCATGAGGACAGGGCACAAAGTTAAAACTGATTAAGAAAAATTTAAACAACCTTCATCATTATCACCACCATAATGACGATATACAATGCGTTCCACCACTTTGTATAGTTGGGTCTAGTTCATGTTAATAATAAACAAATAGCTCACCCAAAAATGACCCTCAGGCCACCCAAGATGTAAATGAGTTTTTTTTCTTCATCAGAACAGATTTGGAGTAATTTAGCATTACATCACTTACTCACCAATGGATTCCCTGCAGTGAATGGGTGCCATCAGAATGAGAGTCCAAACAGCTGATAAAAACATCACAATAAACCACAAGTAATCCACATGACTCCAGTCCATCAGTTAATGTTGTGAGTGGATGTTTATAAGAAACAAACCATCAAGACATTTTTAACTTCGAACTTTGGCTAAATAAGTCTGAAATAAATCCTCTATCCATAATATTGCTTGCTCCAGTGAAAAGTTGTCTTGTCTTAATTGGGGAGAAATATTATGCACAGATCAAGCACCTTCACAAGCAAAAATAGTCCAAAACAGTGTCAACCAAATATGATGATTATGATGTGTAAGGACAACAGGGGATGGAGTTTTTTTTAATTATTATTGATTATGAACTCCATTTAAAGTTAAAATGCCTTAATGATGGATTTGTTGTTGTTGTTTTTTAACAAACACACAGTTTTTCACTTCACAAGACATTAATTAATGAACTGGAGTTCTGTGGATTACTTGTGGATTATTGTGATTTTTTTATCAGCTGTTTGGACTCTCATTCAGATTATAAATCTATTCACTAAATGTCTCCATGTTCTGATAATGAAACAAAGTCATCTTCACCTTGGATAGGCTCAGGGTAAGGAAATGTTCTGAGAATTTTCGTTTTTGTGTGAACTTTTCCTTTCATTTTCAAATGCATCATGGTTACTTTTGTTTGACAGACACTCTGGTACTGTGTTGGGTCACCACTCGATGTCCAGTGTAAAATCTGGGTCCTGAAGCAGATACAGCTGTGTTACACCATCCATCTACCTGTGGTGTTCGTGGAGGTGTTTTCGCAGCTTGTTTGGCCCTGAAGCAGATGAGAGAGTTCGTTTCTGGAGATCCCCGGACCCCAATCGTGGATCTCCTCCTGCCCTTCAGTTGAGCAACTCTGGATTTATCTGAGAAGAAAACTCAGTATTGACAGTGCTCCTTCAGTAATAAAAAACTAACAACAAGTAAATAAAAAGTGCTTATTTACACACTGCAAGAACTCTACATGACTCGATTAATCAGTGATACATGAGGAAGAGCATTATTAAATCCAGTTTATTGTAGTTAACCTTTAATCTTGGAGGACGGTAAGAAGCTGTCTGTTGATATGCCAAACTGTGAAGGAGTGAGTTTGGAGAAATCCACATCTCCAGCTTCAGTGTTCTGTTGAGAAGGAGACAGGGCTGCCAGTGGTGTTCTGCTGTCCATGGCTTCAGTAACCTCCATTCTTGAGTACAGTACATGAGATATGAGATACAAGTAAACAAATAAACTGAAGATGAGAGACTGTCATGCTATATATATACCAGAGAGAGTAAGAACACAAGATCTTTCACTCCTTTATGCACGTCTGTTAACATCTAAAACATCAGGCCAGCGATGTGTAACATCTACTTTAAGAAAGGTTACACATCTGCATTGTTTTAACCAGCAGTGTAACTAATAACATAACTCCAACTTTGTTTAGATATAGAAATGTTTCGTTAAATATGTAAAAACAAATGTATAGCAGTGAAATGTTCAAAGTTGGCTCCTTACCGCACGTTAAAACGGCGCAAATATCCTTCCGCTGTTAAGGAACCCCAAAGCACTTGGATTATACTTAAAATAAACGACTTATTTTTACAGCCACTAATCTTGAAGACATTTAAATATATATTTACATATATGTTACTGTATATTAAATGTGTTTTGTATGTGTATATTCAGGGTATTAATGTTAAAGCACTACTGCTCCTAACGCATCTAGCTCTCCATCTGGCAACAACCCTCTGTTAATATGAATCAGCCAATCAGATTAAAGGAAATGCGTCATGTGCTTCAAAACAGCCAATCATATTCAGGCTCACCGAACCGGCCTGTTTCACTTTGTCACGTTATGTGTAGTTCTGATGAAGATGTCTTACAAGTTATTTATATCGCAAAAGGGATTTTTAGAAACATTTTCTAAATAAAATATAAATGTCCTAGACGTCATATGTAGGATGTGGCTGTAAGAACAAAATTAATACGTTAAATAAATAATCCATAAAACTCTACATTATAAAAATGTAGAATATTAAGTAGTCTAAGTTAAATACAGTCTAAACGTATTTTAGGTATTTAAAAAAAGATATTTCACCCCAAAATGAAAATCCTTTTATCATTTGATATTTTTCGAGTTGTCATTTCCTGTCTAAATAGTTTCACAGTAAGCACTAAGCAGCAATTTTCTCTGCATGCTGTCTTATTGTGCCAGTCACAGAGTGCAGTTAACTACAAAACATCTTTTAAACTGAAAAACACATTTCAACCTCTGCCATGCAACCAGAAAAGGTTTAACTCTTGGTTTCTGCTGGCACACTGCAGGTCGTGAGCTTCATCTGCGGCTGGTAGATGTCATTACTAAATTATTATGCAGGACACAAAGCATGTTCCTCCATGGATGGACATTGAAAAGTAGCCTGGCGTTCTGAAAATATAACATTTATTACTTGCAATCTAATGGCAAAACAACAACAAAAACGAACAGTACTGTTTGGTCCAATTCTTTAGAGCTCAAGACTACAGGTAGACAGCGGCCTACAACACCATTCAAGAGACTGGAGTCAGTAAGATTTGCTTTTGAAAGAAATTAATACTTCTGATGCAGCAAGGATGGTTTAAATAAATTGATTGACAGTAAAGGCATTTATATTCTGAAGGAAGATTTAGAGCTTTGCCATCAAATTATTTAAAACATGAAAAAGAAAACCACCATTTTAAATTGTAGTTATATTTCCCCAAATTACAGTTTTTATTGTATTTTTTTTCTTCTAATAAATGCAGAATTTTTGAGCATAAGAGTCTTCTGTTAAAAACAATAAAAAAATCTTACAGACCACAAACTTTTGAACAGTATGCATATGCATGTTTTAGCAGTTGCCGGTGCAGATTTGCAGTATTTAAACTCAAAACTGATAGAATGGAAAACTCAATGGAAACTGATAGAACTGAAAACCACAAACATGATCCAGACGTATGTGTCAGGGAAGCCCAGGTGGTTCAGGACATAGAGGAGGCTGCTTCTGGCTATGGTACTCTCTAACTGTCAGTTAAATGCTTCCTCATAAACTGACATTTCATATTGATGAGTTTTTGTAGTGATAAATGCAGTTAATAATGAAAATGCCTTTTTGTTTCATGTTCATTTGACCTTTTTGACTTAAAGAGTGACGTTTGTTTGTTATGCCCTGCCAACATCATTATCTGTGTGCCTTAAAACCAAAGCTAATTCTCCGCTAAAAATAAGTTGCATAAACAAATACAAGCAAAGGTCACTTGAGACATAAATGCAGTACAGAGATTTAAGAATAGCGGAGATGAATCCTTCATAGCAATATTTTAATTCCTGAAATTTATACATGTACTTAAAGTTTACTATGCCTTTTTGAATTTGGCACTGTGGCACATAGCATGTTTTTGTTCATAATACTGTAGTATGAATATGTAATACTGTATTCCATGGTAATGCTATGTTATTCTTTGAAGTGCCTTGGGGTACCAGATGAATGTGGTAATCATTCAGTACCATGGTACCACCACAGTACTTTTTGTGCAGGAAGACTAGACTTACAAATAAATGTATTTTTATTTTTCTTATTAATAAATAAATAAATAAAAAAAATACTTTTAAAATAAACAAATAAATAAACATTTTTACTTTTTTAAAATAAAAAATATACCTTTTATTTTTATAAATAAATTGCCCTTTTTAAATGGATAAATATATAAACATTTAAATATTGTTATTTAATTAAACTGCGTTAAAAAAAAATGTAAAAATAAAAAGTTACTTTTCAAATGGACAAATGAATAGACATTTAAATATTTTTTATTAAATGTAAGTAAAAAATGGGCAGTTTGAATGTCATTTCCCAGTTTATAAATTAATTTGAGTGATTAATTTAAAATAAATAAAAAATTAATTATGAAAATGATATTTGATTGCATTATTTTTTATTTTTGTTGTACACCCAGTTCTCCATTGTCTGTTGGCATTTATTATACTCTAACATAGAAAATCTGAAAACCAAGTTGATAAAATAAAGACAGCTTACCAATTTTAAACAAAAGTGTCAAAGAATATCTTGACATGACGTGTCTGAGAGTTAGTGATGTGAAAAAGGGCATTGCAGGAAGGTTTGACACATCATGTAAAGTTAGAGAATTGGTTTAGCGTCGACTTTCACCGTAAGCACCGCTGATATCCACTAATTTGGATCCAGTGACAGTTATGGCTGAGTCACTGTCTCTTTGACGTGTTCTTGCCGCGCACCCCAATTCTGTCAAATATTGTTGAGAGCTTGTATGTTTTTTCGCATTAATTCTTTGATGCCTGTGCTAGCATTAATCTGGGCTGCAGAACACTACTTTGATTTCTTATTAGCAGTTTGCCTTTAACTTTAGCACACACACACACACACACACACACACACACACACACACACACACACACACACACACACACACACACACACACACACACACACACTATATTTTATCTTGTTAGCAGGATTTTAAAGCAGAGCCGATAATCACATTATACCCTGCTTCTGTTATTTACACAGTTTGTAATTATAGTTTTCCATGTTACTCTAAAAACCTACCAAACAGTAAATTTGCATTTTGTATCTGTTTATGTGAAAGGGAATGACACAGTTTATAGGTTGCCGAGTGCAAGATCAAATGCTGCTTTAAACGAAACTGATCAGTCATAATTTATTCCTTAAGATATTCAGTCAGGCACTGCAAACAGCCTCCATCTCGAAGGAGATAAATCGTGTGATCTTGAAATATCTCGCTCTATTTGACTGGAGGTGTCTCTTTGTGACAGATTGAGCTAAGTGTGGATGTCTGAAGAAACTGTCTAGTGTCGTCTTTGATTGCACATGTTTGCTGCCTACGACTGTCACCTTCCTTTTCTTTTAGTAAGCTAATTGACTAGTGTACAGTGGTTTTTGCAGATAGGCCGGCAGGCTTGGACATGCCATTTGAAATTGCAAAGAAACTACTTTAAAAATATCAAGGTCACATATAGCTTGAATGCACTGCAAGTATAGCTTTGGACAAAAGCACCTGCCAAATGCATGAATGTAAATGCACTTCCAACGACAAGGAAAATTTGATAAGAAATAGATACAGAAGTAAAGAGCAGGTGCATATCAAAAACTGTTGCATGTGTTGCCATACAAGTACACAATGTTTTTTTCCAGTCACATGATGGAAGGAGATGTGTTAACACATATAACTGGCTACAAATATAGAAAGAAAAAAGACACTTGCATGAGTCAGTGCCTAATATTGGTTAACAGTGACACTTTTGGAAAACACACCAGATAACATTTAAACTCTTTGACTTTTTTTTCAGTGGAATGAAAAAAACGGAGAAGTGATTTTTGTGATTTAAAGACCAAATGCAAAGCTTTCCTTCTGCTGCAACTTTAAAATCTCATTATTGTTTGACACCATTGGTTCTTATGTGATCGTCTGCTGCACAGCAAGTGTGAATATGCGTTAGTGTGAATTCAGTTTGAATCTTGTACTCACAAGCAACCATATTACTTCAAAAGACTTGAATAAAGCCTCTGAATCATATGAACTATATAATGTTTCTGTCATTTTTGGAGTTTGACAGCCTGTAGTCACTTTCTGTCATTATATGCAAAACGACAGTTGGCTTGAATTTCATACAAATTCATGTAAATTTGCCACAATGTAAAATAGTTACAAATTGCAATGATGCTGTTTTGACAAAAAACAAACCAGAAACAACATTTTGCCTTCATTTTATCATAGGAATTTTGATATTTTTATGTTCATACATTCACATGAAAAAATGAATTACCTTATTTTTTTCATCACTTGGAATGATTGCAAGAACATTTTCACATTTTCACTCTTTGTTTTCACTTTAAGGCTCCTGGACTTTTGAGTGACCTGCTGGAATAAAGAATATTTATCATTCAATAATTTTCTGTTCATACTCTGTTCATTTCTTTAACAAGAACCGTGGGGCTTAAACAGATTGTACAAATTGATGCAAAATTGACACCAATATACCAACATTTCAAATAGTTACATTGTAATAAGATTGTTTGGCAAAAGAGCAGAAGCAAAATTTTGGTCTCATTTTGTTACAGGGATTTGGAAACATGAGGATAATTGCTGAAAATATTTACTTTTATTAAATTAAAATGTCATGTGCATGCATGAAAATAAACATGTTTCAAAGCTCAAATAACATGCAGGCTGTGTTTAAGACTTTGACTTGATGCATGAAAGAAATCTCTAGATTTCATTTCTGCTGCAAATAAGAGATATTGCATATATGCAAGTTAATTATTCAACTAATTTCATGCAAAATTTTTATGAGACCAGTAAGCATAGTGTTATCTTTAAAATGCATCTCTTCAGTGAAAGCCTTTGCTAGCTGTGACAGTCCTTGAAAACAATGCTGATCATCATCACTATTGTTATCCCCATCAGTAAAGATGCTGTAACGTCAAACTCAAGGCCTATAAAGTAAAACTGTCTTGTGGCAGTTGATGGTAGTTACTGCAAGATGTGTAATGGGAAACAATGAGGATTGTATTGGGAGATGGTGCATTCTGACAACAGGCCTGAAGGAAATTTCAGACCTACACTCTCTCCGGAGCGTTGGATGTCTGCAGAGCGCTTGGCAAACAGTCGTGGTGTGAGGTCAGTCTGCCTGAGCCAAGAGTTTGGCTGGATTTTCTGCAGATACACCTTGGACATCTATCAAATGATTCAACGTAACAGGACTAGAATGGGCCTGGGGAGGTTGTTAGAGGACTTTACAGGGTCACCCCAAATCAGTCTTTGTCTTTATGAGCTTTATACATTTTTGGCTGACAATTTGGCTGATTTCAAAAGAGGCCTATGGAAAAGTTGTGAAGAAAAACTGTTAAAATAGCTGGATAAATAAATATGTACAAATTGGACGAAAGCGTACAAATGAAATTGTACAAATTCACCAGTTTGCCAAAATGTAAAATTGTTAATAATTGTAATGAGACAAAAGAGCAGAGCCAACATTTTGTTCCCATTTTTGTGATATGGATTTGGAAAAATGAGGGTGAGTAAATGCTGAGAACATTTTCTTTTTTATATAATTAATGCCAGTTCTCACATTTCCTGTGAAACCTGGTCTTGTTAAATAAATGAACAGAGTACAAACAGAAAATGATTCAGCAAAAATATTCTTTATGCCAGCAAGTCACTCTTATTTATTTAAATAAATATTTAAATATTTATTTACTGAATTTTACATTATTATTTACTACATTAGTATTCATCATTCTGCTGTCTGGAGACTTGTCAAAAAAAATAAGCAATGAAAAAAAAATAGCCAAAACTTTTTTCCTCAGAAAGTTTCTCCTACACTACATTGCAAGAAGTCCCTAATGCTTCCCATTTATTTTATCAAAAATTCAGAAAAACAGTAATATTGTAAAATATTATTAAAATTTAAAATGACTCTTTTTTCCATTTTAAGATATGTAAATGTAATTCCTGTGATGGCAAAGCTGAATTTTCAGTAGTCATCTAGTCTTGGGTCTTGTCACTTGATTATTCAGAAATCATTCTGATATGCTGATTGGATGCTCAAAAACATTTCTTATTATTATCAATGTTGAATACAATTGTGCTGCTTCATTTTTTTTTTTTTTTTGTTGAACCAGTGATACAATTTTTTTTTCAGGATTCTTTGATGAATACAAAGTCCAAAAGAACAGCTTTTATTTGAAATAGAAAAACATCATAAATATCCGTACTGCAACTTTTGATTTGATTTGAAGTATCCTTGCTGAATAAAAGTATTGTCTTTTTAAAAAATAAATAAATAAAAATCCACGAAGGTGTATATATCAATGATGGATAGAAAAAAGATACAGTGTCAACTTAGAAAGCAAATCTTTTCCAGATAATGGCTCTATCTCTTCCTCTCCTCCTTTTATAGACAGCTGTGAATTGGAGGCCCAGCTGTGTAGAAAGTGATGATTCACTCAGTCCAGACTGCTGATGTCTCACACACAGCTGTGGCTTCTGCGCGTGCGGCTCGTGGCAGTCCTGTCACCTGTGAGGGTGTTCACATGCACAGTATGGTAGAGAAAAATATAGACACTAAGCAGCAGATACTGCACTTTTGGTTGTTGTCCAAAGTGCTGTGTCTGGACTCCATGAAGTTAGCAAAACATTGTAAATATTTTCAGCAGAAGCATCATGAAAAGCACTATGTAGACATTTTGCATTAAAGTCATCTGAACTCTCAAATAATCATACACATCCTACTTGCTGTGAACTGATCTCTACTTTTATTTTCTGATGATATATACATATATAAAAAATAAGGGCATATGTACAATGGTAATAAATATCAACTTTTTGTACAAGCAAAATAAGTTACTTAACAATTACCTAAAAAAAAAAAAAAACAAAAAAAAAACATTTTTAAATGATATCTTTGAATTGCAAGAAAAGGGAATTTCATAATACAAAAACTCACAAAGTAACAGCAGATTTAAAGCCATGTGGGATGAAATGAACCGAGGTGACCATATCTTTTTTTCTAATCAAGCAGGAAATACTGGTCAGTACAAAAAAAGCCATGCATGTTGCAAACAAGCATATGCAACACTTCTGGTCGCCCAGTGAAATTATGTCAGTCTAAAGTCTGACTTTAAGTCATTAGACAGGCTTATCAAAGCGATTAGTGAAATTAAGAACAGTCAAATTTCACAATTTCAAGAGAGTCAGAAGCCCACCCTGAGAAGTCCTGGCAGAAAGGATTGTGTTCTTGTTAATCTGACATTTCTCAGCATTCCTTTTAGTACAAATATCTTTTCTGACAAGTGTAAACTTCCCTCGTATGCAGTGTGGCGCACACTAGACTGTAGACTAGAAAAAAGCCAATGACAGAATGGAAAGCCGCTTGAGAAAATCTTAAAGCTCTAATGCCACAAAGAATAGCATTCCACCAAAACAAGAGTAGTAGTTACAAAGATTTCAGACAACAATTGAGTTCTGTGCCATGGACAAATTCCAGAACATAAAATAGAGAATAAAAAGAAAAGAAAAACAGGAAACAGAAGAAACATGCCTGCAGTCTGCTTTGGCTTCACCCGAGGTGAAGAGGCACAGGTACAATTTTTTTTTTTGTCTTTTTTTTGAAATACATTAGAGAGAAATTGTTTTATTGTTGAAATTATACAATATATTTTGCAGAACATCATGCAACAAAGTATGTATCCGTGATGATCATTGTAGTGCCTCTCCACCCGCAGGGTCACGAAAAATCTAAATATCCTTCATTTGTCTTCACAATCAAAGTCAACGGAATGAAATGTCCTCTGCTTTCTGTTTTTACCCTGTTTTTGTATTTAGTGTCTGTTTAAGAGTTGCAAAACCCACACTGAAACACAAAAGAGAGATACAGTCAGTAAGTTTACAGCTTTTGTATGTTATTTAAACAAAATCATGTTGGAATATGGCTAGTAACAGTGTTTTATAGATATTTAAAAATAAAAACATAAATCATTATGAAAAAAATATTGTTTTACATAAAAATATACAAAACAAAAAATATTTATAATTATACACTTCAAATCAAAGGCTTCTTTAAATATATTAAAAACAAACAAACAAAATCTTTTGGCTTGTCCTTTAAACAAAAAAACATATCAAGAATAATAAACAAACAATTTCATACACAAACAAACAAGGTTCTTTTGACCCTTTGAATATTAAATAAACAAAAAATAAACAATTTCTAAACTGTCACTTTCAAATAAAACTAAAATGGTTCTTTAGGACATTTTAAAAATATTTATTGATCACCAGATACTAAAATAATTGAAGGATTTGCTGCTGAAAATAAATATAAATTGACATAAAACATATACAAAAATAAAACATTCAAATTATAAAAATAAATTTTAAAATAACCTTTTTAACACATACTTGATCAAATAAATGCAGCCTTAATGAACATGAGTCTTCTTAATATTACTGTTTTGCTGCATTTTTGATCAAATAAATGCAGCCTTAATGAACATGAGTCTTCTTTGTGAGAAATAGGAAAAACTCCAAACGTTTGAATGGTAATGTATCATTCATCTTCATATAATTTCAAATAAAGTAAGCCTCCCAAATAAAAGGTATGATTTGGTGTAGTCTCACCTGTGTTTGATCAGCCGTAGCCTCTGCCACTCATTCTGGACTTATTTTAAAAGTCCAGTTCCTTGTAGGCTTTGAAGGATCCCTTTCATGGAGAAGAATTCGGCTTCAGAATGTGGGCGGGGTCTTCTATATCATTCCAGAAATAACGTTTCATTCCATCATGTGGCTTCATTCACCTGGTTTATCATGTAGGCAAACACTGGGGTTGTACTTCATTTGGCAGTTCAAGCCAAATATATACAATAATGCACTTGCTGTCACATCCAACACAGTCTTAGTACAACATTCTGTTCACACCTTCCTCATGCGACTTCCACTGGTATTCCTTTCACATTTCAGATGAAACTATTAATCGTAAAAAAAGAAGTCCTTTCTTTAACAGTTGCAATAAACAGATATCACAATCAATTAGTGCTGCAAGTCTCAGTACACATTCTCAGAAAAAAGGACAATTTTTTAAAAAAGTTATTGAGCTGTAAAGAAAGAAAGGCAAAGCATTTGTTCATTATTCAAGTCCTGTTTCGGTTTTACAGCACACTCAGTTGTTTTTTCCCCCTCTCTTCTCTTTAATAATTTCTCCTCTGCTTTCCTCGTGAGAAAAGAGCGTGATTGTCATCTAGCGATTTGAGTTTATGCATGTCCTTGTCTCCTCTCTCATGCGTTCCCCATAAAAGGGTGCAAAAAACGTGTCCAAACACCTGAGGCAAGCAACCTCTAGATGCCAAAAATAAGCTCTGTATCCTCCAGCTTGCCAAATGTTTCAGATCCTTTGTCAGACGTCTGCCCTTCGCAGATCAGACTGACGGCTACATTTGACTGGTTGGGTTCCTCTCAGAGATGTACCTGTGTTCGCCTGTTAGCCAAGATCAAGACAAGACCCTGTCGGTCTGGTCCTTTAAATACAGACATTTACAAAAGTTTTTCGAGTTGTGTTCAGTCTCAGTTGAGTGTTAGTAGTGTGAGAACCAGAATAGTCCAAGGGAATGTTGTGAAGCGCGGTGGCCTTATGGCACGGGAGATGTTTGCCACTGCAAAGAAGTGTTGACAGAGAAGAAATAGGTTGTGAGTAGGATGAAGAGAGTTCCCCAAGCAGGAGGGAGGTAGGTGAGGTTTTCTGTGCTTCCTGTGAGATCTACACAGAAGACTCCTCGGGATTGGCGTCGGGAAGCACGCTCCTCTGCTGCAGAGTTTTCCGAAGCTCCTCTTTGAACGGACTGGAGTAATCATTCTCTCGGCCGCCCAGCCCGAGTCCGCTCCCCATTCCAATTCCCATTCCTGCTCCCATGCTCGTTCTCTCCTCTCCGGCCGTGCTCAGATTCAGGCGGATGTATCCGTTGGTGCCTGAGTTCCGAATGTTGGTGAGGCTCAGCCTGCTTGGCGAGTGAATGGGCTGACCGGGAATGGCGCTCGGAGATGCCGAGCTTCCGGTGGAGCACATTGCATGGCCGGGCACGATTTTCAGGGAGCCGTCCGAGTAGTAGTAATTGGCCCCTGTTTCCCAGAAGCGATCCTCATCGTTCGCCATCTTGCTTGGCACAAATGACGGCCGGCTGGGAGGCTCTTTGGGTAAAGTAATGGGGTACACTAATGTGCTCTCCAGCGGCTTCATTTCCGCCCCTTTGCCCAGTGCCAACTTCAGTCTTCTACGAAGGTACAGAGACACGATTAGCAGCAACAGACACACAGCACCCAAAGTGATCACCAGGACCCAGAACAAACCCATGCTGCCATCAGGAGCGCGGGCCTCCATGAAGACGGGTGCGCTGGCTACCACCGCAACCTGGTATCTTTCCATCTGGAACTTCACGCCCTGCTCCTCCGAATAGCAGATGTAGCGGCCTGCTTGAAGGGGACCGGCTTGGGGGATAACGAGGGCACGGAGGGCTCGGTCGAATCGCGGCCCTATTGCCTCACCTTCTACCAGGGCGAGCTCACGTTCGTTGAGCTCCCAGAATGGCTGGGCCAAGTTGGAAACCAGATGGCAGGGCAATACCAGATCTGACCCAACAACCACAGTCACATTTCTCAACCTAGAATGATCTGGGGGAATAAAACAAAAACATTAATATATGATTTATTTCATTTTTAAAATAATAAAATAAATGTAATTAAATAGTACTACAGTGTCTTTTTTTTACATTTTGCTTTTTGTTTTAGTAATATTTTTTGCTCTATTGATAAAACTTTACTGTTTAGCCTCAGTCATTGATTAGGTTATTATACACTACCATTTAAAAGTTTGGGATCAGGAAGTTTTTTTATTTTTTTTTAAGAAATTAATACTTTTATTCAGCAAGGAAATATTAAATGGATAAAAAAGTATTTATTTATTTAAATTAATTTTATTTTATTATTTATTTTTGCCACCGCAGGAAATAATTATATTTTGAAGTGTATTAAAATCGAAAACTGTTATTTCAATTTGTAATAATATTTCACAATATCAATGGTTTTACTGTTTTTTTTTTGACCAAACAAATGCAGTCTTAATGAGCATAAGAGACTTCTTTAAAAAACATTGTTCTAAAAAACAACTAGTGAGTACGACTGAGATTACGACTACTAATACAAATATATATAGGGGGCCTGCAGGGGGCAGCGTAAGTCTGACGTACCAGGACTGGGGATGGAGAAAGGCTTATCAAACTTGGCTTTTCCTCGGTTGAACCTCTCCAGCATGAGGTCCTGCGAGAGTGTGGATGTGGAGCTGTGGGGGGAGCACAAACATTGATGATGTGTCAGAAGGCTGTTAGACACACTGCTATAGGGATGCAGCTTAAAAGTACAAAGAGGGACCTGTGGAGGAGAACAGAGGGGGTGGAAAGGGAAAGCCTTTGCAAAATGATGAGGAGCGAACAGTGGAGGACAGCAAGAATAGAAACGGAAAGAAAACAAAAAGGAGAGCACAACAGACATGAGAAAAGGAGTGGGTGGATGGTGGTGAAAGGATGTTAGCGGCAGAACTAACTAAAAGATAGATGAATTTACCCGCGGTGGAGGTCGATGCGGACACATGCGCGTCCCTCGCTGTCCCAGGCACAGTACGGGTCTCGGGACAGCAGGCAGTCTGGCTGTGAATGGTACCGGCTGCAGTTTGCCAAGGGCAGCTGAAGAACCTCAGAGCGGGAGCCAATGTACAAATACTGAAAGAATGGAAAGATCTGGGAATAAATGAAGGAAAATAATACAAGCAAGTAAAATTATTTTCAGTTATCAGTGCATTCTGTTTTCCTACTCGGTTTGAACAAAACCGGTTAATGCTAGTCAGGCAGGAGAGCTGGGTTCAAAGAGATTGGCTCAGCAAGAGAACAGATCAGAAATTACTTTGCTGTGCGAGATGGTGAGGCTGTCCACTGGTTGCTGCCGATCAAACAGCTGGATCTCTTCTATCACATGAGCCTCTGAACCCAATATCACAACGCGCTGGAGCCATCCATCCGCTGAACGACAAACAATGAGACCGGATGGAAAGATGGGGGGATAGATTATATGCAGAGGGAGAGAATAATGGAATGGGGACAGAGAGGGGAAAAGGCAAGAGAGGAGAGACAAATAGTCCATTAATATATCATCAACACATGGCATATTTCTCCGTCATTGGATTTTAGGAACAAGGTTACGCCGATTACCAGCAGGAAAATTGAATACACCCCAGCTGGTGCCATGACCTATCATAACTCCATATGTGTGTGTGTGTACTTTATCCCGTCCTCTCACACAGTGCTTGTCACAGATAATGTGCCACTGATCTCTCTCAGTATGGAGAAAAAATGGAGAGTGCAGAAAAGGGATAACAGAGGAGAGTGGAAGAGCTACAGGGTGTGCTTTACAAATCCACCCTGCCACTTTTGCTTATGTCAGAGTATCTATGTTCACTCTTAATCCTCAATCCAAGACTCTGATTCTCTCTGCCACACACACACACACACACACACACACACACACACACACACACACACACACACACACACACACACACACACACACACATTAACTTAGCTAAATGGGGACACTGCATAGACTTCTATTGTTTTTATATACAGACAGTTATATACTTTTTAACCTAAAATTAATGCCATAAAACTCTTTTTGCCTTCACTAGTTATTTTAAATAGTCTTGAGACATGGAAAATATTTTTAAAGTTTAAAAATATATTTTAAAGCATGTATTTTATAATAAAAATATTTTGTTAATTAACATTCATAAAGTCTCTTAATTAACATGGTGTTTAATATGATGAAGAATAATTCAGAATAATTATTAAAAAACGGCAAAATTGTTTGAAATGTCACACCACAGGACAGCTCACCTTCTTGAAAATCGTTTAATAACTAACTAGGTTAAGGCTAGGTGTTTTTGTCTTTTGTGTGCAACTGGTGCAAAACTGGACTCATTAGATGCTTTAAAGAGACACACATGGTTAAGCCTTGAGTATGAGTGTGTTTATGTGAGATTACCAAGGCCAAATACATCGTTTCAGTTTTTATTTGAAGGACTGACCGAATCGGGATGCTCTATTCACACTTGTGCAAAAAAGGACAAAAGAACAATAAAGATGATGCAGGAAAAATAACAGTCAAATAACCCTCTTGACATAGAAATACTGCTTTTATTCGCCTTTTAATGTTTTGTACATTAATCCATTTACGTGTTTCACTTTCAATAACATACCTGTGCCTATGAAGAGCATGATGTAGGATCCCTGGTCCAGTGAGCTCACTCTGTCCACAGCTAGTCGGGTGAAGTTGATCCCTTTAGTAAGCAGCAGGGGGCGAGCTTCTGCCCGGTCTTCCATTAGCGGATGCTTCTTGGCAAAGTTTAGCGTAGCGTCAGGCAGCTGTAGAGAACTGTTGTAGCCGTTTTCCCTGTCAAAGTTTGTAATGCACTGTGGAAAACAAGAACAAGAAAGAAAAGTCTCTTTAATTGATTAGGGATTTTTACTTTACTTAATACAGCACATCATTCACTCTGAAAAATAAAGGTACAAAGCCTGTCACTGGGGCGGCACCTTTCAAAAATGTACGTTTGTACCATTGTGACAGCTTTTGTACCTTTATTTCTGAGATTGTACATGACAAGTATTTTTTAAACAACATGATACAATTTAAAATACATGAACTATGAATTGAAATAAAAGGAAGAAGAAAGAATTATGGGAAATGAAGTGTTCTTCTGCCTTGGTCGATAGAAGTTATATTGTATATAAGTTAATTTGATGAGATATATAAACTAGAAAATCAAACCTTTTTAAAATTTTTAGATAAAAAAGCAATATAAATTTCTTTTTTCATTTGAAATTCATGTAAATTCAACTAAGCATCCTGATAGCAATCTCATGATTTTTTTCTCTTTCTCACCAAAGCTGCATTTATTTGATCAAATATACAGCAAAAACAGTAATATTCTAAACATTACTACAATTTAAAATAACTGTTTTCTATTTTAATATGCAGATATAGAATTTATTTAGTTAATAGCAAAGCTACATGATTTTCAGCATCATTACTCCAGTTTTCAGTGTCACATATTCCTTCAGAAATCATTATAATATGCTAATTTGCTGCTCAAGAAATATTTCTTCTTATTATCATCCATGTTTAAAACAAATGTACAGCTTAATATTTGTAGAAACCATGATACATTTTTTTTCTGGCATTTTTTTTTTCAAAAGAACAGCATTTATGTGAAAATTTATATATATATATATATATATATATATATGTGTGTGTGTGTGTGTGTGTGTGTGTGTGTTATTGTAAAAGTATGTCAAAGTCTTTACTTTTCCTTTTGATAAATTTTATGTGTTCCTGCTAAATTAAGTGTTTGTTCTAAAGTACAAAAAAAAATGTTTTTAAATATTTGGTAATGGTGAACGTCACAATACCCCTTTTCCAAAGTAACACAAAAGAGTTTTCCAAATCAAAAACTTTTTTTTTTTTTTTACATAAACTCACTCAAAATCGTTGTTAAGATATTTCTAAATTGTTATAATCCAACAGGACACTTATTAAGTTCTGATTTGCTGGGTGAAAATTGACCGTATGTACAAAAATCTATATTTAGCCAACTGCTTAGTCACGGACGCCCTCTCGGCCTCCCATCACAACTGCTGCTAAGCTCACCGCTCCAGGTCGGGGACTGGGCACGTTGCCAGTGTATCGGCCCCATCGCTGAGACGACTCCCTGTATTCCTTATACGGCCCATCGAACACATTTTTCACCTCTCCGATCTGGTACTGACACACAGCAGACACATCCACATCCCCCCTGAGAGAGAGTAAAGGATGAAGAAAAAGAGAGGAAAAAGTAGTCAGTCATTCTGAACTAAATGACTGCGCTACACTGGCTGGTTTATTACAGTAATAGCCTTACTGTCAACATAATGACAGTGCAGCATTTTCTACACTTGACGAACACGGCTGGATGTTTGGCATGGTGACACTTTTATACAAGCAGAGGACAGAGCGACTTTCACAACTATGACAGTAAGTGAAAAGAGAGAGAAATATTTATGACACGGACTGGCATGGCAGGAGGGTTCGCTCACCACTGCGCGTGGAAGATGCCGTAGAAGCTAGTGCTCCTCCAGTCCGCCCCGGGCAGAGTGAACACGGCACGCAGGTTATTGAAGGTGATGTGGCGCTCGGGGAAAGAACACATCAGCCGAGCTTTCTGGAAGGTGGTCCACTTCTTCTGTAGGGTCCGTGTGCCGCCCAGGTCTCCCTGAAAAGTGAAACAAGAAGCTATTTAACAGACATTTTATTTCAAAGCGGCTTGCAGGACACTTTATAAAGGTACATTCGCCTTAGAGCTAAATTTACTCGACAACCTTCTGGTCATATACTTTAAATGTTCTCACCTTACACACACGTGCCACCCGTGCCACTGTCAGATCGCTGTCGCAGTCCAGCTCCACTGCTCTCTCGCTAAAGAAGAAGTAGATTTTATCATCATCTCCATCTTTACTGTTGCGGCTCTCCCGGACCAACGCCGAACCCACAAAGTTTGGCTCTGTACCAGAAAACAGGGAAAGATATGGAAGGATGTGTTAGAATTGGAGACATAGTGCTTTACAGATAAGGAGCTGCTGGTTACTTGATGAACAGATTAAAGATCTTGGGTTTCCACCTTGGGACACTGTTTATTGAGCTGATTTCAGATTAACCCTGCTGGAAAGAGAGGGACCATGTTACTTGTACATTGCTTAATACTGTATTATCTGAGATAATTCGCTGTAGACCAGATATTTGAATTGTGGTACTTCCTTTCTGGCTGATTTGGTTCTTCAAACACATGGTTGGATTTGATTAGCACACCTGGAATGAGTCTTTGAGACAATATACTAAAAAAAATAGAAATATGTCAATTTCTATTTAATATATGAATCTGTGCATATATACAATATGAATACATTCACTTAAGTAATAAAGACTACCATATTTTCTCATTTATCTCTGTGATGCAAAGCTGGATTTTCAGCATCATTACTCCAGTCTTCAGTGTCACATGATCCTTCAGAAATCATTCTAATATGCTAAATGCTCAGGAACATTTATTTCTATTATCAATGTTGAAAACAGTTGTGCTCAGCTGCTTAATATTTTTGTGTGAAACAGTACTTTATTTCAAGCATTTATTTGAAAAAGAAACCTTCTGTAACAGTGTGTAACAAATTCTGAGTATGGGACACCATATTTGGCTACACATCACGTTATTATTCACTATTTTTAAAGTTTACCAGGAATTTCTGGACCTAAAAGAGCAAAGAAACACTGCCAAGGCAACTACAAGGAGAAAGAGCAGGCTAAAAGTTGAGAATTTATTAAATGTGTAAATATTTAACTGTTACATTATATTTAAATTTTTATTTCCCTTGCATTTCTACAGGTTTTATGTGTTTTTTATGTCAGTTGCTAATGCATCCAGATGAATTTAACACATAAAAGCTCTTTTTAAAAGCCGGAAATGGGGCCGGGAAACAACAAAAATCATAAATGATTTCTTATTATGTAAGACCACTAGGTACACTTCTCTAATGGCACGACAGACAGCATCTCCTGAGCTGATGAGAACACAAAGAACCAGAGACCAGAACACAATGTCTGCGCTGCCGTTCATGTACAGCTAATGTGAGGGAAATTATTACTTCACATTGAGTAAAACAGCTTTGCCTATTATTGTCAACAATATGATTATTTGACTTTAAATTAGGCTATTATTAAAAGAATTATAATAATACTACATTATTACATCCTCTGGTGATGCAGGGATGAGGCTGGGACAGACTTAAACAGCCGAAATCTAATCCTGTTTCCTTTAAACAAACTAGGTTTGAGCTTATGGACCTGTTGCTATGACAACGACTCAGAGATGAGTTTTGGAGAATGAGACGATACAGGATTGTGTCAAGTCACCAACAGTTGAATCCATACAACTCAGTAATCCATGTCCAAAGAAGCAACAAGTTTTATTCTATGAGTTAATAAATGCTGTAAAAATTTAAATTTTTAAATAATATATTATGTAGATTTTAAATATATTTAAATGTAAATTGATATATATATGCGAACAGCTGATTCCAGATAGATGTAGGATCGTATTAAGTTACCAACAACTGAATACAGAAAACTGTTCTGGTGCTGGTAAAGCTGGTCATCTATGTGCACCAGGAAAACATAAGCTGGTCTGTGCAGCAGAGGCATGACATATATTTTGTGTATGTGTGTGTTTTCAGACTCACCATTGAGCCAAGCCGGTAGGTATTCACTCTTCATGCTGTAATGTTGTTGTCCCAGGTTTCTCAGGATTACGGGCTCTGTGCCCAGAAAGTTATTGAGGGTGGCAGAGTACAACTCTTTGTCTAGGAAAGGAGAAGAACGCTTAGAGCGGGAACAGGCACATATGTACGCACTCCTGTCTACAGCCTCATGGTTATGAGATATTAAAGAGGGACTCCAGTCTCTCCCGAGTGTGGGAAGAGAGGAGGCATAAACGCATCCACAGGCTGCACTGAACACAAAAGGACACCCACACGCAAGACACAAGAATAATAATGCAGGTTTCTGCATGTCGGAAACGTGTGACTCACCCACAATGAGGCCTGTATGACCCTTGGCGGGGTCGTAGGGGCACTTTCCCTTGCCGTCCTCCAGGGTGGTGCTATCCAGAGTGAAATAATCTGCATTCTATCAGACAAAGAGAAATGGTCACATATGGATCGAGCACACACACAAAACTGAAGACCTGACGTACACGCTGCGCCATCAGCCATGTTTGCCAACTAGAGTTTAAGCAGCAGCTGAGCCCTCTTGAATCGTCCTCCTGCCCACACACAAATAAGTGTACACACACAAGGGCAATACACACAACATGCCGTCTTATCACATCAGTCCGCTCTGCGTGATAACAACCTCATTTACATTTGATTTATTTCACTTTGACACAATGGAAGCCAGTTGCTGAGTCACACACACGTACATAGATTACAAGGTCAAAAGATTGGAATAATGTTTTTGAAAGAAGTCTCTTATGCTCACCAAGACCGCAAAAAAACAAAAAAAACAAACAAAAAAACATTTCCAATAAAAATATTGAGAAATATTATTACAATTTAAAAGAGCTGTTTTCTACTTGAATACATTTTAAAATTAAATTTATTCCTGTGATGCAAAGCTGAATTTTCGACATCATTACTCCAGTCTACATTGTCACATGATTCTTCAGAAATCATTCTAATATGCTGATTTCCTATTCAAGAAACATTACTTATTATTATCAATGTTGAAAGCAGTTGTACTACCATTGAAAAGTTTATATATATATATATATGAATACTTTTCTTCAACAAAGATGCATTCAATTGATTAAAAGTGACAGTATATATATATATATATGAATACTTTTCTTCAACAAAGATGCATTCAATTGATTAAAAGTGACAGTAAAGACATAATATTATGTTATTATAATGTTACAAATGGTTTCTATTTTAAATAAATGCTGTTCTTTTGATCATTCTATTCATCAAAGAATCTTGAAAAGATGTTTCACTGTTTTCACAAAAATATTAAGCAGCAAAAACTGTTTTCAACATTGATTATAATGAGAACCATTATTTATATTTAATCACCAATCTGCATTTTAATTTCTGAAGGACCGTTAGACACTGAAAACTGTAATTAATGGCAGCTGAAAATTCAGATTTGCCATCATAGGAATAAATTACTTTTTAAGATATACTCAAATATTTATAATACATATAATAATAATAATAATAATAATAATAATAATAATAATAATAATAATAATAATAATAATAAAAAAACCTTGCTACGTGTACTGCCTTAAGCTAACTGATACTTGTTATAGCACTTGCATATCATTCCATTCTCTTTATTTGTAAGGGGCTTTGGATAAAAGCATCTGCTAAATGGCTAAATGTAAATGTAAAATGTAAATGTGTATATATATATATATATATATATATATATATATATATTACAATAATATTGATTACAACAATATTTCAATTGACTGTTTTTTCAGCATAAAACCAAAAGAGACTTCTTTCAAAAACATTTTAATATCCTAACAATTTCAACTCCACAGTTCCTCCATCATATCACAGTCCGCTGCACTTGATAATGTGGCTCAGATGGATTTCTGAGTCAAAGAGAAGAGTGCACACTCACAATATAGATGCATTTGGGCTGGAAAGCATACGTCCCACATGTGTACAGGTGTGTGTGGTTGTAGCTCTGCAGGAAGCGAATGTAGTTGAAGCACTCAGTCTGCAAAGACGGCGATGACAGAGAGAGAGACACAAAGAGAAAACAGGTGAGAGGGAGGGAGAGTAAATGCATTTCAGTGAGGCCAGACAAAGTAAAGCTGTTAAAACATAAAGGATGCAACATCAGCCGGTACCTGGTTATTCTTCCCCTTCGCTGCGCACTCTCTTTTCTTTTCCACAGGAGCAGACCACTCAATCTAATAGAGAAACAATCATGACTTTTACAAGCAAATAGCACTCTGCATGTAAAACGTGCATTCGCTATTGACTGCCGCAACTGGCAATTTACTACAAATGGCTGTGCCATTGAAAGAGTGAGTCATTTTTAAATGCTGATATTTCCGAAAGATAAAATGCTAATGCCCTTTTTGCTTGATGGCTTGTGGAATAGTATTTTTTGGGTGCATTGGGGGGTTTTCTGAATGAAATGAAATGCTTTTTCTTCACTAAACATACCTGTGGTCGAAGCTGTCTGCTGATGTTGTTGGGATCCAGGGCGAAGATGTGCTCTCTGGCGCCCACGTACAAAACCCTCTCATGCTCTGCCAGGGTCAACATGCTGTAGTTCCACACCCCAACAGCACGAAACTTCGCCATACTGTCTTGCACATCTGAAAAGTGCGAAGAAATGTGTTTTTTGGGGGTATTAAATGTGATCCAAATGTCACTGATCCAATATGACTCTTGGGCTTTAAAAAAAATCTCTCACATTTATCATGTTCACCGACGCTCCTGCTGAAAATGCCAACTTAGGCAAGCATGAATTTCCATGGATACTCATAACCTTTGCTTAAACTGGTTGGCAATGTGTTAAAAAGATTAATTCGGGCCAATATGAATTCATATGATCCAGGGTGGTTTATGCTGGTTAGTCCAGGTTTGGTGGTGGCCTTAACATTTCAAGCTGTATAAACTGGACAACATACATGAATTAACAATGAATGATATAAATGAAATCATCATATATTTATAAATACAGTTTTATTTTAACCTAGATTTAAAACTGTTCATTGTTAATGTTATATGTAAATGTTTTTTCTATATAATCATATATTTTGTAAGTATATTTTCATATATAACATCTTCATATATAACATCATATAATCATTTCATATATTTTAATCATATAAATATATAAATAAGAAATGATCACATACAGGTATATTATTGTATAAATATATTTCTATTTAAATGATATATCATACAAATCTAAATATATTTATACATTAATATTCCTGTACATCAACATTACACACACACACACACAGTGTAGTGTATATATACACACTACTAGTCACTACTAACAGGCACATGCTGCAAGCTGGCTATGAACTTGGGCTATCTGTCGCAGTCTTAAAACAAAGGGCACCATTTTCAATCTTGGTTTAAGCCAGTGAAAGTGCCAGGAGGGGACACCAGAATCCCATGCATCCCTGAACACACAAGAACACTGTGCCTGATCTGATTTAATGCTACCAAGGCAGATGGGTGCAGAGAGGAGGGAAGGTTATGATGAGCAAGTGCTCCAAGAGAAGAGGGGAGAAAAGGCATCTTGGAGAGACACGGTGAGTGGTGGTGAAGATTCTGCCAGGATGGAAGTCAGGAGAGCATGTGGTTATTAGTTGGAGAGCAGCAGCTTGTTAACGTATAAGAGGGCTGGATGATCCAAGAGGAGCGAGGAAACGAACAGACTTCCCCCAGGGAGGACGGAGAACATCTGCTTGGTTGCAAACAGCCAGGGAGATGTGACAGAGCGCACAGACACAAACATGCTCACACTTCTAAATACCTGCATAATGACTCAAATGCCTCTCAGCCAGTCACAGAGCTTCGAGTTTACTGAGCTTTGTGCTGAGCCGAGCACAGAGTAAGATTTCTAATTATTATTCAGCGAAGATGCCAATTACACACAGTGGGGAAGGATGCACTTACAGATCCTGACCAGATAGTGGCAATGTTGAGCAAACTGTCCACTGAGGGGGTTCTTTGTCTGTTTTTTACACGGAGGTCTGGTGGCTAATGGTACCATGAGAAAATATATAATCCCAAAGCCTTCACTGGTGACTATCCAGAGTTGAGACATGAAAAATTAGGGACGAATCAATGTCAAAATGCTGGTTAATATGATTAGCTGATAATTATTTTCATGTTATGGTTGAAAATGCTAAACGGCAGCTATTAAAATGTATATTATTTTGTTAAAATATTTTGTTTGTTTTGTTAAGTAAATTAAAAATAAAAAAATAAAATAAAATCAATCCTTTTGGATGCTAATGCTACATATTAATTTAGGCATCAAAACATTGTAATGTACAATATAAATATTACATTTGTACAAATATTATAATATTACATATGTTGACACTCTTTTAAAATTGAAATAAAAATAAATTAAAACTAAACTGACTAAAATTGACAAAAGCAAGACAAAACTATATTTTAACAGTTTTATCATTTTAGTTTGTTTAAAAAAAATAATTACAACGAATTAAGCCTTATATCTATAGTACTTATTTCACAAGATGCAAAACATTTATTGAATATGTTAGTAGATGTATATAATATATTTATAATATTACATTATAGTCTTACATTTATAAAACATTTACAATAAATATTGTGCATCCAATGGAAAATATATGTAGGCATCACAACAATATAATGTATATTTATAATATTACATTAAACAATGTTAAAATTATACAAGTCTTATATTCATATAATAAAAAATATTATTCATTACATGGGAAATGTAAGTAGGATCCCTCCAAAAACGAATTAAGCACCAGTAAAAAAATCTACTAATGCATTTCATATGTTGGTTTAAAAAAAAAAAAAAAAAAAAAAAGTAGATACATGGATACTTTTGAATGGCTGTCAATGGAGAAAATGCCAGATGGTGCAGTTACAGCATCTACCAGCAGGGGCTGACTGCCAATGCTAAACTTGCAAAACTTTCCCACTTGGTTTTGGATGGTTAACAGAATTTAATTAAAAAAAATAAACAAAAGATGATCAAAAACAAAAAACACACAAAGAACAAGTCGACCAAAGCCAACAGGAGCATATCTAATGGGGAGAGAGGAAGTCTCTATCTAAGTGTACGGCCTAAAAAGTGAACAAGCTAAAAATAGATGCCACTTTGAATGGAATCCAGATGTGAGCAACATAAAGGGAACAGAAGTGAACTCTCTGTGTGTGTGTGTCTTTGTCCTTCATGAGTTCTCAGCTGGGCAGAATGAGAGGGCAGTGAGCTCTGGTTGAGGGAATCGAGCCGCAGAACTGAAACGAGTCAAGTTGAAGGCTGCTGCTTTCTTCAGATGTTCCTCCACAGCTCCTTACAAAGCAGCTTTGCTATAAATACAGTCTTGCCCTGCTTATAGCTCATAACCGCAGCACTCCAAACACACACTCTGCTATTAAAGACCTATTTTAAGGCCTTTGAAGCTTTGACATGGATACCAACGAATGACTTAGAAACAAAAATGCACACACACACACACACACACACACACACACACACACACACACACACACACACACACACACACACACACACTAATTAGGAAGAGAAAAGCTCATACACGCATATACAGGCTATAAAAACACACCCATATTTGCTAGGACAAAGAACGAGAGGGAGCCACAGTCTGAGGCTGACACATAACAGCACAGTTAAAAGAGAAGAAAGGGAAAAAAACACATTAAGAAAGACGCAGGTGGCGTGTTTACACTGATACACGAACACAAACGGTGCGCTTAAGAGCGTGAGAGCGTGGGCGGGTGGGGGGATGAGGGGAAGTGCTATAATTGCAGTAGATTAGATGAAGGAGTGATGGGGCCGCTGCTGCTTTGAGAAGGGAAGAGAGGAGAACATGGCTCAGCAACAGGAAACGGTCAGAACGGATTACCACAACAATAGGCCGAAAAACTTGCAAATGCCACAAAGTGCACAGAGCAAGTGAAGGAAAGTCGACAGAAATAGAAAGAGTTGTGGTGTGGAGAAAAATCACACTCAACTCTTTCTCCTACTTAGCAATGAAATGCTTACCACATGGAGACTTCTGCTTAAAGGTGCTGTGGAATACCACACATAAATTGAGAGACATCCCAACTTCCTGACAGAAAGAAATATGTGTCATACCTGACATATGTGTCATACCTGTCTCGGTGATGGTGTAAACTGCAGAAAAGAGTCAGGGGAGCAACCCACGCCTTTCAGCCTATCCGAAAACTATCAGACATGCTCTCTGCATGTGATTCATTGTGCATGTTCATGATTGTGAACATCTGGTTTGCTAACATGTTTTAGAGGGGGCGTGACCCACTTCGAGGATTTTTTTTGTGGGAGACTGGTGGGAGCTTGCAAAATTGCTAAGAGAAATTACTTATAGCACCTTTTAAGTCTTTAAGAAAAACACCTTAATATTCTCTATAAAATCTTTTGCTAGTTGCTGGGTTTTGGAAAATAGCAGGTTATTAGTTAATGGCATCAGCTGGTTTACCAGCTACCGTGTTTCAGAAACCAGTTTAAACCTACCTTATGACAAGTTTGAACCTAGTTTGTTGCAGGTCCAAGACGGTTTAGAAGTTTGCAAGTTGCAAGTTTGTTAATTAAAACTAAAAATATTAAAAATGCTTTTGGTAATTTAAAATAAAGCTGATATAAAAACATTAATATTAGATAAAACTTTAAACTTGAATTGAACTTAAATTAGAAATATTGTATTGGCAACTAACTGAAATAAACAAGTTTCCTTAAAGGTGCTGTATGTAAGATTTTGACTCTACTAAAGCATAAAAATACCATAATATGTTTGCAGATATTTATGAAACATGGTAAGTTAACATACTTGTTCCTGTTTGTGTTGTCAATCTGGCAACCTGCATGTGCATCAAGTCTGAGGAGGAGGGACAGGGTGAAAAAAAAAACCCTCTCCAATATTTAGAATTTTGACTGCAATATACCTAGTTCAACCACTCGGTGTCAATCCTACATACAGCACCTTTAAAGCAGATTACCAAAGCGAAAACTGAAATAAAAAATAAAAGCAAATAAAAACTAACAAAAACTAATAAAAATTATAAAAGCACATATATTTATTCAAACTAAAATAAAAACTGAAAATATAAAAATAAAAGCTATTTCAAAACATTAATATATGCTACATTTGTGCTATAATATATATGAAAGTATATAAATAATACTAAAATAACACTAGCACAAGCAAATGATCAGCTCGGACTAAGTAATGACTACCTTAGAGCAGCTAGAAACCAGTTACTATTCCAAAACACAGCTACCAGGGAAAGTTTCAGAAGAGATCTCGACAATATCACAAATTATGCTCAGATTTGCCAAGATACCAAAGCCTGCAATCGATTTCATAAGATCTCAAACATTAAATCAACATAAGACTTTCACATCCATTTTACATTCATGTGACGTATTTCAGAGGAAACAACAAAAAAGTAGCACAGAATGTACTGCCATGAATTAAGCGGATTGTAAATTAAAAAAGGAAAGTAATTTCAAAAGATTATGATAACAATTCTTGCTCTGGAATGATGTTCACTGAAAAACTTTGTGCAATAAGACCAAGAACATGCATTAGTAAAGTCAATATGGTCAATTTCGATGTCATGTTGACTTTAAGTCTCCTGAGCTATGAAACAGCAACATCAGAGAAATGAAATTGTCCTCGGGGCCCAACAAGAGTGAATGCAGGAATGGCAGAGAGAGTGAAAAGGTGTGGGCGCTGAGAAAATGACAGAAATGGGAGTAAAAGAGCAAGGTGGAAATGTGTGAAAAAAATGCAAGATTGAAAGAAAATGAAAGAGAGAGCGGAAGAGACAGGATGACAGTAAAAGGGAGAGACGTGTGAAAGGTTGTTGAAAATAGGCCGCCGTTTGACAGACCAGGGGGGAGACTGCAGTCGAGAATTGAGCTCACAGCTTGTACCGAGTTTGACCTTTTCATGAAAGTGGCAAGCACACAAAAAATAGAAAGACTTTCTTTTTTTTCTGTCCCCTTTAACAAACAGCCTCCTTCTGGAGCGAACAGGTCCACAAAGAGTATGGGAGACAGATTTATTGAATGAAAAAAGAAACACACTTTTACAGACAATGAGACGTACAAGTGCCGGAGAGGGCGTCTGTTAGAGAGGATAAATCACAGACGTCTGTGTGTGGGGAGGAGTTCGGCACAGATAGACGGATAGGACTGGCTTCAGTCCACTTACATAAACATGCACACATACAGTACACACAGTGGGCCTGTCCTTTTCAGTGGAGGCCGTCATTATAGTAATTGGAGGGTAGAGAGATGTGCTAGGCAGGCAGTCCCTTTCTCTCTCCGTAGCTTTGCCATTCTCAGCGCATTGGACTTAGTATAAATGCAAAATCCCTCTAAGTCAGCTGGTGTTTCATTTGGCCTCTGGAGAAATTGGTCTTTAATTTTCTGTTTGATCTGCTCTTTATATTTTAATTTTTCATTTTAATTTTAGTTCAATGTTTTGGCAGTTTTATTATATGCTGAATAATCCTATTTAGCTTTAATTTATTTTTTATTTACTATTTTCACAACTACTAATTATAAATATAAATATATATACTGTATATACACACTATGTTAAATTAAACTTTTTTTTTCAAATTTTACATTTAATTTTCTTTCATTTTCAGTTTGATCTGATTTTTATTACAACCACACACACACACACACACACACACACACACACACACATTTATACTATTCTTTGCCCTCCTTTAGCAATTCATCTTTAATTTTTTAACATGCTCTTTGTATTTAATATTTTACATTTAGTTTAAATATGATTTTTAATGATGTTTCAATAGATTTTAAATGGCTTAAATTTTATTTTAGTAATTTTGTTACATGCTTTTGTTGTTTTTATGTTTTTTATATTTTTATTTATCTTTATTTTATATCGTTTTAGTAATTGTAGTGCATCAACCTAACCTTTTTTCACTTATTTGCCACAGCAACATTTATAATTTCATTTTGAGTTTTTAAAGTTAAGTTTATCTTCTAATATTCATTTACTTCGGCTTTATTTCAGTCACTGAAAGTGATTTGGAATAGTTTGAGTCTGTGCATTCATACTATTCATCTAAGTCAGCAGGAGTTTTCTTGGGTCTTTAATTTTCTGTTTGACCTGCTATCGTTCTCTCTCTCTCTCTGACCACGTTGTGCACTGGCCGCTCTGCTGTAGAAAGTAACGGATGGGGTTTGGAAAGGGGTAGGGCGGGGCGGGTGACTCCCCTTTGAACTCTCAGAGCTGTTTTTCAGGGCCAAGACAACAGTATAACGTCTGTCACAATAAGTCACAGCACTTTGATAATGAACAGAGGGGGAGAGATAGAAATGAAAAGACATTTAGTTGCAAGAAAGACGTGTTTACTTGTGAATCCCCAGCGTCTTTAAGATGGAGATAATTGTGGAGGAGGGGTCTTTAGAGGCTGTGGGTGTGGAAAGTAGTGGGTAAATATTATCTCTGCTGCGATCCAGCTCTCCACCTCCAACCACACACACACACACACACACTATTGGAGCTCTAAATCCCTCAGACTGCCAGTCTAAGCACTCTGCACGCTCACACATAAACATTAAAGTGCACTCCGATGCTTTGTCTGTTTTTCAGTCTTTCACCCTCCCTGAAAAGTGCATGTGTGCCGCGCAGGCATACTGTTTTTGTGGTTTAGGGCCCAAACGTAGTCACACATGACCTGAAACAGTAGTTAAACACTGCAGACACACTGTGTACTTTTCTGTTCTTTCTGGACTTTCTTTGACGTCTCCCCAACCAAACCATCTCCTGGCCACTTAACTCAACTAAACCAATCCCTGGCAATTAAAGCCCTACTTACCACCTATACTGAGGTCTCTACTGAGGGCTTAAAAGGAGATGTTATCAGTTTATTTGTGTACATATAAAATCATGCCTACTGCTTGATGTTTTCTGTAGTTGTTTATTTGATTATCAAGAGTGGTTTGGATTAAAACAGGAAAAGACTTAGGAGCAAATTTACTAAACAGTGGTGCCACTTTTGCATGCAGCTTATAATTAACCACCAGAATCTAGTCGTTAAGCATGTCATTCATGTTACATGTCTCCATTCAATGTAAACTACTGTTCAAAAGTTTAGGGTTAGTAAGATTTTAGTTTTTTTTATTTTTTATTATCCCAATCCACTCCATGAAGGCGCGCATTTCTCATTCAAACACATCTCACTAGAAACACGGCATGTCGCAATCTGTGATGAAGCAGGCGAGAGCCAATGAGAGTTCCTTTTTCCTGCCATAATGTATCTTGATGCGGCAACTTTTGAATTTATAACAAATGCGTCAGCGCAGATATTGTGGCTTACGGTCGCTATTTAGGATGGAGATGAAGATGACTGAATAAAGGCTTGAGTTTGGGACTGTTCCTCGCAGTCGTATGGATTATGAAGATTTGGATTACAGCAAACAAATAAAATGGATTCATTTTGTAATTATTAGGGGTGTAATGGTAAACGTAATTATCCTTTGTTTTTTGGTGTATAAAATGTTAACATTTTATATTAACCCTTAGGGGTTCGGAGAAAATGTCTTTTGTGTCCCACGGCAAACAAAGTTAGTATTACATGATAAGTAATGGTTAAATGATTGCAGAGAGAGATGTTATTCATTTTAAAAAAATGGTTTAAAGTGTAGTCTTGTTTAACATTATGTATTCTCACAGAACAGAACGAAATGTTAACATTTTATATTAACCCTTAGGGGTCGACAAACGCAGATATGCGTTTTGTGGCATAATCTCCTGATAAGGCCAAAAATAATTTAAATTATACTTTCAGTTTTAATTTTACAGATAAGAGCAATACATCAGTCGAATCTGTAAAGGGTCTAATTTTATTTTTATACACACATAATAACAACAAAACTTTGTGCATTTATAAAATAAAGAAAACAAACAGTTTGCGCTGTCTGCAGCCTTGGTCTGCGGTGATCTTCATTTAGAAACGCGTCATTAAAATGAACTGTAGCTCAGCAAATACTCAACACTGAGACATGAGAGAGATATCTATAGAAAGCTTGACATGTCTACTTTTAAACTAACAATCGAAAACAAATATTCTGTGATAAAGTGATCCATATGAAACCAACGCGATGTCCAGTCTTTCACGTCTCCTTCATTATATCTAATGCGACCACGCCCATGCACCGAGCGTGCTATTGATATTATAATGGTCCACGTGAAGCACACGGCGTGTAAACACCTCCATAACAGCAAACAAAGCAGCGAGTTTTTTACATTTTACTTTTTGCTTAGCGCTGAGAAGACTTGCTGTGACAAATAAAAAAGATTTTACCTCAAGAAGCTTTGGATTACCTTTGGATTATTGATGAATCGGCTTGATCAAGCAGAGATCATAAACAAGAGTAAGTCTTTTTTTTTATTATCCTACTTGTATTAGTTTTCACATAACCTGTACACATTTTACAAGTTAGACTTTTTTTTCAAACTATGATTCCTGACCAAAATGTATAATCAAGTGAAACATTACAAAGTTTCATTCACAGCATCTAAATGTCTCACCATGCCAGGATGTTTTTTTTTGTGTTCTATAACATAAACAGCACTACGATATATATATAAAAAAATGAGTTATAATGTTACTAGCCTAATGTCAGTAAGAATGGCATCATTACTCCAGTTTTACTCCAAGTGTAACAATACTCACTATACCATTTAAAAGCTTGGAGTCAGTACATAGAAAATAAAACTTTTATCTAGCACACAAGTGATGATAAAGACATTTATCATGTTACAAACAATGCCGTTCTTCTGAACTTTCGATTCATCAAAAAAAGCTGAAAAAATCTCCTCCGCTCTTTTCAAAATAATAATAATAATATATATATATATATATATATATATATATATATTTATTGTACTCAGATATATATATTTGTTTAATGCTTGATAGTTTCAGATATATTTTTATTTTGTCCTCAGATTCTTTCTTGTAACTCTTCCCTCTCAGTCACACGCTCATTATGCAGCTCGTTATGCGGGTCTTTGTCTACTCAGGTGTGAATCACAGCTTAATGCTTGATAGTTGACGCCTTCTCGCATATACCTTTCCTACACTAAAAGTGTCTTAAAAAATGTAAATCAATATATTGTTTTTTGTGAGTGAGTAATCAAGATGATTTTCACATCATTTTGAAGCAAAAACTCTAGGCTTCAAAATCTGTTCTCAAAAGTCCTGGAAACAAATGTTCTGAAAAATTAATACAATATAATAAAATGTTAATGCCGCGATTTCAATACTCATAAGGATTCATTTGTAAGTCTGTAAAGTTGTTCATACATATATCATTTACGTTTTAGGTGTTGTCAATACGTCAGTGTTGTACGTTTAGATGCTGTAAATACGTCAGTTTTGTACATTTCAGTGTCTGTGCAAATGTAATTAAATGTACATTTTGTAGAACCACATTTTACGTAAAAAACACATGAATTCTCATGAGATCATGTTGACATTCTCTATTGATCTTTACAGAAGTAATTCATCAAATGATGGAGAAGAGTGTTATAACAGGGCACACATCCAGACATGTGGTGTAGACTAGTGCACTTTCTGCATTTTAAAGAGCCGATTCAGATGTCTGGACTACAGTAGCGATGTTTTACAGTCTCAGCGTAGTATGCCAGATCACAGCACTCTGCTGAATTCTTAAAAACCTTTTATTCTGAACTGGCCTGCAACTGGCGTGCAAATTGCGATCAATGTTAATTTTGAGAATGTGCTTGCATCATTAACCTGATTTTACTGCTAAAATGAATGCAAATACACAACAAGAATCTGTCTTTTAGACAGTATTTTATCTTCCGATGCTTACAATGGCACACACTTGAGAAACAACATTGTGTAGATAAGCTTTCAGAGCATTTTAAGTCTGAAATCTAAAAGTTTTCATACCCCACTGTCAAAATTGTTTTTCTACAAACCTCACTAAATGTTGTTAGACGTATGCTAAAAATATAATAAATAAATAAATTTCCAGCGAGGAAAGGAAGGTACACATCATTCAAATTATATTATCTGAAAATAAGTCATATAATATTAAGCAATCTCGCTTCTCAAGTAAATGCATTCTTTTGAGAATGCTTAGATGTCTTTTTTTTCTTGGAAAAGACAACAAAACCGATGAAGAGTAAAAAGACTATTGCACAATTTGTTCTAAGTGAATTCCCCTTGGATAAAGCATAAGAGAAAAAAAAGAGTAAAAGATAAGAGGGGCGGCATAGAAAACTATATGAGAAAGGAAGAAGAGACACAAATGAAGTGCAAATGAATAGGGAGGTAAGCTCTTTACCATGAAGACCTATAAAACCACGCAGTAATGTGATATCTCAATGAATTCAAAGCAGAAATCACACCTCTTATCTCAAATCTGCATGGAGAATGAAGGGAGGGGTCGACTAAAGAAAAGAAGAAAGAGACGGACGAATAAAGAAAGGAGGGGTTCCATAAAAACAGTGTGAGAAATACGGGAACAGGACAGTGGGCACATTTGCTGCTCAGTTGCTGTTGGGAGTTCCGCTCACAGTTTTGTCTGGTCATTAGATACTCACCATTATATTTAACTGTCTTGCGTGGGACGGGGTTCCAACTGACGCAAATCCCCTTTTCAAAGCTGATCATGAACATCACGAGAAGAACTTTCGCACAGCCCATTTCTCCGCTCCCACTCCTTTTATTCCGCTCCACGGAATGCAGATTCTGATTGGACGAGAAACGAGGGTTCTGACTAAACGATGAGGTGTGGAGGCTCAAGATGCCCACAACGGCTCCTGTCAGGGGAGATAAAGAAAACAAAAACATAAACAAAAGTGATTACGAGATGCACACAAACCTCCCTAGAGCCTTCCTGTCCCTGTCCCGGTATAGCTGGGATGGTTTATGAAGTGACAAACATAGTCAGGACAATTTAATGACAGATTTGACACTCTTTCAGAAGGTACAACGATAAATGCATCTTGGCAGACCACCAGCAAAATTGTGGATGCTTGTCAGAGAACGACAGCATCAACACAACTCACCATCGTTTATGAAGAACATGTCGCACAAGCAAGAAGGCCTGTTTTTGACAGCCGCGGACAAACGAGAGATGCGTTTGTAATTATAATTAGAGTCTGCGTTCTCTTGAATGCATTATCATGAAGCCTGAAGCAAGGTTTCAAGGGAAAGAGTGGGGGGGGGGAGGCCTGAGTGGTCCAGTCTGTTCAGCAATTGCAGTTTTCACACGTTTGCTCTAATCATCAACTCACACCTGTTTCTCTCCATTAAAAAGGGAAATTAGGGCCTTGATAATATTTGCTGATTTGAGAGCAAACCCATTGACTTTTAAATGTGCGTCAAATGTCAAATACTGTTTAGCGGTTCAGATAACAATGTAAAGCCCTCTTTCTGCCTGCACTGTGTTTTATCATTCAGTCTGAAAAGGTTGTGTGAATTTAAACATTCGCAATGATAAGCAAAGTGTGGAGGGGCGGCCTCTTACCATCATTGGATTGAGATGTGGACCTGTGCGGGAGCAATCTCACGACCATTGATTTCTGTTTTTCTTTTTTCATTAGCATGAAAAAGAGAGAGCCAGAGAGAGCGAGTCAGATAAGAGAAGTCAGAGATGGTGGAGATTCTCTCCAAATGAGTTGTCCGTAATGTAGGGGTTGCAATATAGCAATTCGATGACTCACATCTTCACTTGCACGGCAGTTTTTTATTGGATCAATGTGCCGCTGCTTATATCTATGGTGTTGGGAAGGACTGGTATGCGTCAGACTGTTGTGACAGGCGATGTCTACTCGACTTTTAAAAACAGGTGATTGTGTTCCCCACACTTTTCTTTGCACTACCTATTATTCTATTATTCATTTTTATTATAGAAATAAAAAAGCAATATAAAAAGTATATATAAAAGTATGATAAAGTATTTTATTATACAATAAAAAAAATATTATTTTCTATATTAAGCTACACACACACACACACACACACACACACACACACACACACACACACACACACACACACACACACACACAAAAAACACACACATATATTTATATATATAAACCCTGGAATTAGGTGTTTGTTTATCAAACTTTATGGAGAAAGTATAATGAATTTAAAATTCCTGAACAAATTCAACTGATACAAACACAAATACTGACAAAAAAAAAAAAAAAAAAAAAAAAAAAAAAAAAATAATATATATATATATATATATATACTATATAATATATAAATGAATAAATAAATAAAAGTATTGTTCTTATACATGACAAACACACACACACACACACACACACACACACACACACACACACACACACACACACACACACACACACACACACACACACACACACACACACAGCCCTGTGTTGCTGCTCACTAACAGATAATCTGACTGTTACACTAAAATGCTTCATATGGTCATGTTTGACCTGCAGAGGGATTATGGGTAGAGCTCCAACAGCAGCAGAGCAGAGCGGATCTCAGTAACCTTGTGCTAAACCTCCGGAAAACTACAATTTCAACCGTCAAGAACAGAGAGTAAATCTCACTTGTCATGTGCGAAGGAACATTGCTTTTGGCAGACCATTAAATAAATGTAAAAAGCTATATTATTTTGCATAAATAAAGCTATATTTTCTACATTTTTAATATTACACAATAAATAATGCCTAAAATATCAAATTTTTAAAAAAATATTATGCAGCAAGTACAAGAAATTTCAATATACAGTATATATATAATGCAACAGGTTAACACAAATACCAACCAAAACATAAAAATTAATACATAATGTCCTTCATCCAAAGGACGTGAACTATATATATGTGAAGACGGATGTACACTCAAAGAGCATGTTTTGAAATGAACTCCTCCCTAAAGAAAACAAACTGTATTTCTTCCGCCGTTTTTCATGCCATCCGGAAAAAGGCCAAAGGTTGAGTGATGACCGGCTTTGTGAGTCTAAAGCGTTTCCCATCTCGTTCCAATCTGCTCTTGTCTTCCTGTCAATAATAAGCTCTTCTCCAGAACTAACAGCCGATCCCCATGTTCATCATCCAAACTTAAATAAGACCCTTTGAACTCTGACCTCCTGACCCCCAAGAGACAGCAGATGTCAAGGCAACAGCACAGCCGTGAGATGAAGGTGTGCTGTGAACATACGGATGCACAAGAGGAAACAACTCCACCCTTCAACATAAACACATTTTCCCAGTGTCACACTCAAGAGCTTTCCTCCTTCCTTCCATCCCTCGTTCCCTCATCATATCTCCTTAAATGAAATTCAAACAAAGGCCTTTGCATGTCAGTGGCCGGTAATTTCCCAGCATCCTATTCCTGTCACTATCTCTACACCGACGATTCCAGAAACTGACCACTCAACACCAGCTGCTCAACACTATCAACAAATCCTCAAAAAAAACAAAAAAAAAAAAACACCCAGACTGTCTCTAAAAGTACACAGCATAAACAGAATGAGCTGAATAAAAGCGGAAATCTGCCTTCAGCATATGATCTATTTATTTCAGTATAAGATCAGATGGCCCTAGTCAAAACACGGCAGCATGCTTTCATCCCCCAGAGTAACAGGCGGGGATCTTTTATAGCCACAGAAGCAGGGCAGTAGGTGGTTAGAGGAGCCACCAACCCCCTCAAGGTCTCTGTCCTGCCACTTAAGTCTTGTTTATGCTTGACGCATTCAGTCTGGCATGAAGCACCGCAGACACGTGCATCTCACCGGCACAGAGAGCTGTTTACTCCATACATTTTCCATTTTATTATTTTCCAAAACCACAGGTGACAATGTAGAGAAAATATCAGGTGAACCAGCAGGAAGCATCAGTAAGCAGTAGCAGTTTATATTTAACCTACTCAAGTAAAGAGTTAGTCATATATAAGAGGCAGACAAAACTACAAAGCACTTAAGTTTACATTTTAGTCTTAAGATTTTACTTTTACTTCAAGTCTTTATACCCCCCACCCACCACCAAACCATTAAAAAAGTATTTCTCTGGCCAACATTTAAAGTTTAAACAAAATTTATTTAAACTTTAATTGATTTTAATTTGAATTCCTTACATTCAAATTTGAATTTAAAAGGCACTAAATTCAATTCCGAATGGCACACAACCCTGAAACAAACACCTCTAAAAATGAACTTCCATTTTCCATCTGCTTTCTGCAGGTGATAATAGCACAATGTTAATAGCGCCAGGCAAAGAGTTTTGTGAATTAGGCACAATCTATAATAAGCCTAATTTACATAGAAAAGAGCCGTGTTTGCACTGAAAAGAATGACAATGACTTAATTTAAATAGCACGGCACAGCAGCTGCATTTCACCTAGTTAAACGGCACTGCGTATGTGAAATAAGACATTTTGCACTGAATTGTCGCACAATGCTTTAGTGAACTCCACCCCTCAGACTTCCAGAAAGAGTCTCAAGACTACAGAGAGACTCTCAAGTCTGCAGTCTTGTGCTGATGAAAGTATTGAGCTGAAGGTTTAATGCTGTTTGCTCTTTGTTTATGCCTTCGAGACAGCGTCTGCAGCTGGCATGCATGTATTATGTGTGTTTTTTTCATAGAAGAAAGTGTGAATGTTGTTTCGGTCGGACTGCATGCTGTAAGTGTGACAGATGATGTTAGAAGTGGGAGTGTGTGAACGAGTGGGAGGCTGACAGCTCGTGTGTGTGTTGAATGATTGAGTGCGTGTGTCTGTTCTCGGACATCAACAACCTGGGTGATGTTTCATTAGTGAATGAGCCTAGATGAAAGTCTTAATAATCAAATGGAGTTTGATCAGCTGCAGGCGCATCCCACTTCCTGTTCCCTTCCCTTCCTGTCACCAGGCCCCCCAACAAGCCCATCTTTGAGTCTGGAAAAAGAGTTAAACTACAGTTTAAACCACTTAATTTTCAACCCAAATGAAAAACAGAAAGAAGGAGTGTTAAAATGCCCCTCAGGATCATCTGCTTTATTATTAACTTTGTATCACCCACTCTCTTACTTCATTCAAAAAAGCCCCTCAGGATCATCTGCTCTCTTACTTTATCAGTCTACACTTCAATAATACAACAATCACATCTCTTCACTTTTTGTTTTCATTCATTGGTGTTACTTCAACTTGTACTGTATATGTCCCATGGGTTAATATTTTTAATAAAAAATAACTAGCTTTCCCTTTTGTTATATGGAAGTCATATGAAACAGTCTTTGAAAGCTAGAAAACTATATCTCTAAAACTACTTTTCAAATGTATTTACATATTTATAGATAGCTTTGTATAACCCTTGTCCAAGACCCAGAAGTTCAATCTTAAATTATAAAATGCATCATAAAAATCATATGAATTGACACCTTATGATCATATGAAAAAAAACTTCTATATAATTTTTTAAAACATCAATTTACTTTGAGAATGATTAATATATAATTTTTTAAAACATCAAGTTTAATTTTCTATCTTGGACATACATGCTGCTCACATATTATTATGCCTAGTTTACTGTGAGAATGATTAATACCGGCCCCCACTATTATTCCCATAATAAAGTAAAATATAATTTACATAACTATTATTCCCATAATAAAGTAAAATATAATTTACATAACTATTATTTTCACTACAGAATGCTATAAAACACAAATGTAATCTGATAATGACATAAAAAGGCATAATTCTCATGTATGAGTCATTCAAAGCAGACAAGTTAATTCAAATGCACAAGTTTGTCTAAAGGAGTGTTTTTCTAAAAGTCTACAGTGACAAAGGTGGTTATAATGGAAGAAACACCCATGTACTATAAAACCATCTCTTTTCTCCTCTCTGAAATACCACATCTCTCCCTCTCTCTCTCTTTCATCATCCCTCTATAAACCTCTTTCTGAATGTAGTCCATCTCTCTCTGACCTTGCTCTGTCAGTTACTCTAATGATGAGGTTTAAGCACAAACTGTTGAGTGAGTGTGTGTTTGGGGCGTATGTGAGGGAGAGACAGAAATTGGCAACACTCACGTGTTTCCATGCCTCCCCTGCTCTGTCCCATGCCCTCAGAAGCAGAGGACACTGGGCTAGCCTCTCTGACCTGCCGTTAATGCTGCATATGTTCCCAATTCAATCAGCTTAATTAACGACAACTGCGACAACTTCATTACCCAGCTGCTTTTACATGTGTGTGTGTGTGCACATCCATAGGTTGATTCCCCACCTCACACGATTGCCGCGTTCAGCAGAACAACAGCAATTAGCAGACAATGCAACGGTAACCACATTGTGTGCATACAGTCCCACAGGGGCCTTTAGAAGAGAGACATGCCTGCTGCGTTTCTGTTAAAGACACCGGCGATCAGCGCAGGAAATAGCTATGCGATAGGATTGGCTTTAACATTATGCAATAACGATTATGGTTATGTTCTACTTTTAGGATTTCGGCAATGACTGCTGGAGCGCATAATCATTTCAGCAGAGAACTGTAGCATGTTTAGAGAGCTGGCTTGGAGCCTGGAAGGAGATTTCAGTATTTTGTGTACAATATCTTATAGGGACATGCTTGCATTAGTTCCTGTTATTGTGCAGGGGTATAATATTTCTATACATATTTAAATACGCACAAATCCTACGCCACCACATTCAATGCAACATGACTTGCAAAACATGACAGAACGCAACTGGTGGGTGTGGAGAGAAACATCATACTAATTTAATATGTCATTGGCTTTTTTTTTAATGGGATAGCTAGACAGACAGACAGATAGACAGATGATCAACAGAATGAAATTAAACTAAAACAACAAGAATAGAATGACAGACCAATAAGACAATGCTAAGAATGATAGAATGCTATCTATCTACATATACTGTACCTATCTATCTAGACAGACAAACGACAGATAGATAAAATGATAGTATGTCTGAACGACAGAATGACAGAACGAATGCATGAACAAATAGATAGATAGATAGATAGATAGATAGATAGATAGATAGATAGATGCAAATCAATAAGTAGAACTAATGTGTATCTCTCTCACTCACTCTCTCTCTCTGTGAGTGTGTGTGTGTGTAAATCCTCTTGATCCATTGCTATAGCTGTTTTACTCAGGTTGACTACTTTTGTATGCTAATAGGCTGGAAGTGCAGGACGCCCACTGTTCTCCCTCGGGGGTTAATTGTCCAGCAGGCCATACTTTTTCCCTCCATCGTTCTCCCTCCACCCTGCAGTTCCTGACAGCCGGAGCTACTGGGGCCAGAGGTGGAGAGGCTATATGTGTCCTCTCTCATTGACGTCTAAGTCTTTCAGCTAAAATAAGTGAAAGCCAAGAGAGAAGGGGTGGAGAAGAGGCCACGACACACCTCTGCAACCCTCTAGTCTTTCCTGTTAGCGGAGTTAATGGGAAGTCATGCGGTCCTGCTCTGCAATTGTCTGTACGATGCAAAACTGACACCTTCATTCCGCACAACACCCATCCCACTATTCAATAGGGAGAGAGAGAGAGAGAGAGAGAGAGAGAGAGAGAGAGAGAGAGAGAGAGAGAGAGAGAGAGAGAGAGCTAGAAACAGAGAAAGAGGAAAAGCGTTTTAGCAAACGATAAGATGAGAGATCAATGGGAGATCTGGTGGGATGTAAACAGGAAGGATCTCAGTGACGGAAGGAGGACAGATCGGGTTTAATCAACATCCAGTGCGCGTCTATAGGAACGTTGGGTTGTATTTATGCTGATTCGCAAGTATCTGATGTACTCGCATGTCATGTTGGGACGAATTTGGTTGTTTTTCTTTTATTTTGCTGAGAAGGCACTGAGGTGTCTATTCCAAAACGCTCTAACCCATCTGTCTCTGCACTTGTCTCTGGATATCTGTAGCATTTGTGGCTTCGAAATGCATGTCTTTACTGTCATGATATGCTGTTTCGCTTCTTTTCAAATCCCTCGCCAGCCCAGACTTCCCTCTTTATCCTCCTGTTTCCTTTCTTCTCTCTTCCCCGCATCCTGCTTTTATCATCTTCCTTCCCCCGGTCTCCTCCTTCCCAGCATGCGAGAGGGGGATTTAGACGACATAAAGCTATTTATGATCATCAACCAATGGCCACATTCAATCCATTCACTTCCTGTACGCAAATGAGAGCTTGAGAGATAAGGTGAGATAAGCAGAAACAGAGAGACTGAAGGAGGGGATCGCTGTGGGTTATTTTTACTCTTTCTGTTGATTGAGTGCAAGCCCCTCTTTTGTGTGTGAATTCGGGAGACGGCGGGAATACAAACGACTCGCCTTGTTTTCGCGACACTGTTATCTCAGGCAATTTGCAAAAGTCTGAGGTCTTCAATTTAACTGAATGCTTATTCTATCGCAACAATTGCCTCACACAACTATAATTTGTCTCTGATTTCTCCCGCACACCCCACTACCCCAATCTCACCCAAATCATCCCTCCATCTCTCGTTCGCCATTTCTATCTCTCTGTTTTGTTCCTCGCCTCACGGACCTATTTGTTTCACCGCCATGCTGCGGACAGAAGAGAGAAAGCTATCTAAGGAATAAATCACTTCTTCTCTTTGACTATTTTCTCAAATACCTGTAATTTTCATCTCATTTGCGACCCCCTCTCGGTTCTATTCTGAAATGCTTATTCACATCTTTCTTCTCAGATCTTCTTTTACTCGAGAAGTATCTAAGACTAGATTTCTATCTATAAAAAGTCATTTTTCACGATTCCCATTTCAGAAAACTACCTAATGCAGTTCATTACAACCAACTCTTTCAACAAAAGCTCAACAAGTTAGATCAAGCTCATCTGTTGGGGTTTCATGGTGAATTACAAAGGGTCTTTAAAAAAAAAACATAATTACAAAATTACGCTGATTATATATCAAAAACTTGGAAACAAGATTACCATTGGAAACAAAAGCTCTCACAAATACTAGGGAACTGCTTTGCTGTTTACTTCCTTCATTTAACACAACATGCTACTGTAAGAGAAAAGAAAAACCTTAAAAGTGACTGATTTGGAACACTCTTCATAGGCAGCAACTCAACATACGCGAAGTGAACAGGAAACAATAGATTCCAATGGAGTATGATGTAAGAAAGTTGCTAAGCTAACATGATAGTCTAGAAAGCACAGCACACACAAATATTAAACACTTTTTTATCATTATTAAAGGGATAGTTCAATTAAAAAAAATCATTTACTCACCCTCACATCGTCCCAAACCAGTATGACTTTTTTTTTTTTTTTTTTTTGTGGAACACAAAGGAAGATATTTTGAAGACTGCTGGTAACTAAACGGAATTGGTGACCACTGACTTCCATTGTATGAAACAAACAAACAAACAAACAAAAACTCAAACTATTTCCTTTTGTGTGACACAGAAAAAATAAAGTCAACCGGTTTGGAATTAAATGATGACAGCATTTTAATTTCTGGGTGAGTCTGGATTTATTATTATTTTTTTAAATTATATTTTTTATCAACTATAATTATAATATATTTATAGTCAATATATTACAATCAATATATTAAAAATATATTTATAATCAATATTCAAAAAATTGTATGTAATCACAATATATTGACATTATTTTTAACAGAATTCAAACAAAAAAAGTTAGGTATGAATTACATTTAGGCTTTTTTTTGATAACTGAGTCACTTGAATACTTTACACATTAAAGATACACTATATATTTAATATTACATAGGATTTAATTTAATTAGATTTAATATTATTTCATTGGAAACTAAACGTCAAAATAAAACTCACATTATATAAAATTATATAACAAAAATATTATGTATAAATTACATAACCAAAGAGTAATGAATATTTGATAACTATGTAAATATTTAACAAATTAAAGGTCCATAGATTTAATAATTTTATTTTTTATTTGCATTTCATTTCAATGTATTATTATTTTTATTGTACATGTGACTACACATTATTTAAATTTTATATTAATCCACTGTCAGAAGATCAAAATGCAAAAACAATTTAACAAATAAAGCACTACAAACCCTATACCTTGATGACTTACAATTTTCGGGGGTGGGGTGTGGTTACCTAAACACTGGAACAAATATGGGCCTACAGACTCTATGCCATTCATCCACTTTTATTTATTTATTTATTGATTTATTATTATTATTATCATTATTACTACTTTATTATTTTACATGATCTTTATTCAGTTGTTTATTTTTCTGATGATCTTTGGCCATGTTTCATAGCCTTTCACATCCGGTAAACTGGACAGCCTGAGGCAGGTATAAGGTGCTTAATTTTCTTCTTCATTTACTTACAGATTTGTTCACTTTAATATTTAATTTTCTAATCGTTATACCAACATATGTACCTTATACCCTATATATGTACGTTGCAGCTACACATTTGTTTGTTGTGTTGAAGATAGTATCTGTTGTCTTTGAACTCTTACCTATTTGTTTCTGCTATTAAAACTGCACAAAGGGGGACACTGGCGAATATTCTGGGATGTTTATGTTTCTTTTTGATGCAACTATTATTATTAGTTTTTTCCCTCATAATAGAATTGCCTATAAATATTTAAAAAAATCTATATTAATCCATTAAGTTGGGCCTGCACAAAAAAACAACATTGTGTCTACATTGGATGCAAGTGACTCTAGCATTCCAGTTGCTCTAGACATGCAGCAAGCAAAAGCAAGATCAAGGGTTTGATTCCCAGGGAATGCATAAGCCACTGAAAAATGATTACCTTAAATGCATTGCAAATCACTTTGGATAAAACCACCTGCCAAATGCATAAAATACTAGACACATCAAAATCTGAAATTACTGCTTTTATAATCAACAAAGCTGTCCAAAGTGCCTATCTGTGAAAGTTTGCAGAATATAATTTTCGGCTCTGTGTCAGATGTTTTACAGTAAATAGGGCCAGGCTGTATAAAAGGTATAGCAAAATCTCTACCGGTTAACATAGTTCTAGCATCACGTTGTAGAGTATATATAATCATACCGCCCATCCCTAGCCTCTCATGATCACTCCCCTGCTGTGATCTGCAGTCTACTGGCCTCAAAATGTACAGCCATCTTTTCTCTGGCTCTTTCTTATCTAGAGTCTTTCATTTGTTTCTCACTGAAAGTACCAGAGGACCCTTTTTTCACTCAAGCTCCTACGGGATTGTAAGATACACACACAGACAAGTGACTGAAGGTCACGCTTTTTCGGGGGGTGAGGGGTGGGCGCTTTCAATCAGGTTAATGTCCTTCTCTAGAGTGTGATCTCCCGCTCTCTCTCTCTCTCTCTCTATCTGAGAAAGAAACACAGCCACATGAAAAGGGATGAAGAGATGAAGCCAGTGGGTCTGAAATACTCTATAATGGAAAAGACAGTCAGCTGTCACACAGATGCATATAATACATGAAAGAATCCATACTGTAATGAGAATAAAGCGCAAAAAGATGAGACATATTAGAGACAGAGTGACGAACAAAACAGGAGGGGAATTTTAAACAGATTAGGTTTCTGAAGAGTTCACCCTTTCCCCCTGTGATCGATTAAAAGATATAGTTACACATGCTATAATAAAGCAGTCACGTTGAATCACTAAGAAAAAAAAGGGACGCTGTCTATTTGAGGACGTTAAAAGTTTTGCACAGACGCACATTAAAATTAAGTTCTACGAATATCTCATATCAGATTACTTTAATCAAATGACCTGCAGACTCAATTTGGGCCATAATTAGAAGCACGGCCCATCTGGGAGAGCTATTGTGTGTGTGTGTTTCTGCAGAAACGTGGCTGTTAAAACGTTTAACCCCTAAAGGAGAGTCCCTCAGCTTAGAGTTGAACCTTCCGCACCAGTCAAAGAAAAAAAAAAAAATTCCCAATGACTTTACGATCTGTTTGGAAAAATCTAGGACACGTCGGGAATGAATGCACACTTCTTAGAGGCAAAGAAATGTTAAATGAATGGTGGTTAACTGTATGGAAAATACATAGACACGCATGCGCAAACACACTAGTGTCTGCTGGCACAATTTGCTACTGTGCTCAGTGTTGATTTTCCAAAATAAACATTTCCATTGCTTCCTCACCTTTTTCTGTACAGAAAGAGCTACAACACACAGGTTCAAGATATAAACACTCCAAACCGACCCAGTAGTGGGGTTCAGTGTTTTTCAATTTCAATGCGGGATTTGAAAAACACATGCGCCCTAAAACTTGGACAAACTAGTTTTAAGCTTCTCAGAACACACACAATCATTTCCGAGTAGCAATCTAAAAATGCTATCTTAACGTTAGTTTGATATAAAGTTAAAGTATTAAAAGCTAACCTTAACTTATTGAATCTAATCTAACTATTGCAGTAAAAATTTAACTGCTGAGTTTTAAGCTTCTCAAAATGCAAAAACATTTACATAATATAGCTGTCTAAAAGCTAGCTTAATGCCTATAACTACCAAAAACTAGTAGTCGACCGATACATCGGCTGATATTTGGCATTTTTCAAATATTGGCATCGGCCGATAAGGTTTTCTGTTTTTCTTTTTTCTTTTGACAGTGCTGAGAGCTCACATTCTCCCTTTTGTTCGCTGCCGTCGTTAACAGCTCTGTCTAATACGGATAGAAGTCTGTCTAATAATCAGATAGCACTGTTAAACATAATAATTAAAATGTATACAAAAATTATTATTAAAGTAAATGATTGCTTTTATATTATTAGTAATAGAAAGGTAAACATTATAATACTTTCTTGTTTGCCGTAAGCATGCAGCATTTACATAATTTAAACAAATCTTTGAATGGCTAATGAAAATTTTATTTCACAAACATTGCAAACTTAGTTGAATCCAGTTGTGAGATCTTGTGAAGTGTGCATGTGACCTGCATGATCGCGTGTTCTCTGTGTGACTTTCGGTCCATGCAAATTGAACAATTTAAACATTAAATTTGTGATTTCAAATTATGCTGCATTTATGCATTTGCCCACTGTCATATTAATGTCATTTTCACTGTGTGCTGTATGTAAAATGAGTGTTACCTTGGCTTTATTTGAAAAAATATGATTCCCAATGCACACAAACTTCCCAGAATACTGAGTGCCCTGTTGGTTACAGTTTACTTCCTTTTTAATTATATTTTTATTAAATATTTATTTGTGGAAAATACTTTGTAATCTAAAGTTTAAGTATGTTTATTTTACTAATTTATTTTTCATTTTAAATATTAATTAAAATAAATACAACTATATCGGTTTTATATCGGCCATCGGCCACCCTGCTTTCCAAGATATCAGCATCGTCTGTCAAAAAAAAGCAATATCGGTCGACTACTACTAAAAACTAACCTTAACTTTCTGAGTCAAATCTAACTATTGCAGTAAAAAATTAACTGCTGAGTTTTAAGCTTCTCAAAATGCAAAAACATTCACATAATTCTCACTAAAGCTTCTCAGAACACACAAACATCTAAATGCTAGCTGGATACAAAGTTAATTGTAACTGCTAAAAATGGATTATATATTTATGAACCAGTTTTTCCCTTGATAAAATACTTTTTGCTCAAATTCAGCTAACTTCTCAAAACTATTTTCATCTAATTTGCCTCCAAACTTTCGGTGTCACTCAGAAACCCCTTCAACACCCTCATGAATTAGACATGTGTAGCCCAGGATGCTGTTTAAAACCTCTCGTTTTAATAGCAAATCGACCATGGGCCACTGTAAATGAGTTTCTGAAACAGTCCTGTTGTAAAAGCCTTGGCCATGAATAAATTCAAACCAATCTGACCACCTTCTCACCTATGGCGAAACACACAGAGAGCAGTCAGAGCTAAATTAAAACATCCCTTTATTAAACCCCTGAACTCAAGCGTGACAGCGGCATAATACGGATGATTCATTAGCTGACATTGCTAACGCTAATCACAGCCATGCAGAGCGGAGGGGAGACACTGCTGAGTCATAAGCTCTCCAATGCTTATCTGAGGCTGCTTTTGCGGTTTTGGCTTGGGTTTGGTGAAGACACTGGTGCTAGCAGTGCTAATTGCGAGAGCATTGGCTTAGCTTTTACTGCATTAGTTTTGTATTGGACGTCATTCATGCAACTGTGGTTTTGGCTTTGGCTTCTCTGGAACACTGATCTAAGTGTATAAGTCTTGTTTTGTCTCCCAATTTGCATATTCCCCACCCTAATTAGCATGTCCTAAATCATAGCATGTTAAAAATAGTATTCCAAAAGTGTGGTGTACTTTTTCTTCAATGAATACTTCCCATAATCCTTTGCAGAACAAAAGAGGGAATCTCACAAATGCTGTGCACATTTTTAAAGTTGACTAGTTAGACATTTAAAAAAAATTCAAACCATCACCTTGAATCAGTCAAATGTTCAAAAAAAAAAAAAACGTATTTTTTTCCATATCGACCAGCGATTGAGCGAAACTACCTTAGTATGTAAACAGCATCTAGATATTAGCATGCTTGTAAACACTAGTATTGATGAAAGTGTTGTATTGTGTCCTTCGCTTCTACAAGTGTCCATTTGCAAGGTCATTCGTTAGGCCATTAAATTCTGTCCACACATAAGAGAAGCAGTGTTGGTCAGTGATGCAGAGGTGCCAGCACGCGTGTGTGCCCACTTTGTTGAGTGACTGCACTTTTGCACTGACCTTTGACCCCCAGAAGCCAATTATTCATGGGGTCATGATGGCCAACCTTCACTTTAAATTAGCCTGCTGTCACACTGACCCTCACCCTCCGTTCACCAAAAATAGAAAGAAAGGAAGAAAAAGAAGGAAAAAAGCAGTGGTTGTGACAAATATGAATATTTAGTCGCACAGTCACACAGCTCGAGCAGTATTCATTAGAGTGGGCTTTGGCTGTGGTGTGTTTGAGCCGATAAAAGCTTGTCTGAGAAAATGCCGTGGGTTGCTTTTGTTATTTCTTTAACTATGACTGTGTGGGGAAAGAACCATGTAATACCCTCTACCTGCTGCTGGGCCTGGCAAGAAATTAGCAACCTGCCAACAAGGCCAGCGTGGAGACGCTCAAACACACACACGCACACGCACACACACACTAATACACACACACAAACACGCTCTATGACTAGACAGTGTGTGGGAGGACGGCCTTTCTGAGATGGTTGAGAAACTGTCTAGAGAATCTTCTGTGCTAAAATAGTTTCACACATGTGGTACCTTTTAAGAGCTCCATGACCTTGGAAGAACTTGGTGAAATGTCTAATAAGTTCACTGAAGCACATAGTGTTTGGTGCAAGTGTGTTTTATTCAAGCTTTAAACAGTAAGTGTGAGGTGTATCCCATGGGGACAATAAATAAATCTATAACAAAATAAAATAGATAAAAACATATATATATATATATATATATATATATATATATAATTATGTTATGTTACAAAATAAGTTATGTTACGGTCTTGCAAGGAGCAAGAAAATACATTTCACATTTACAAATACATATTTTGTGAAAAAAAGTATTATAAAATATTTATTTAATATATTTATGTTTATAAAGATATTTAGATTTAAAATCCTTTTTAAAATGAGGAAATGTAAAAATTATATTGTAATATCATTATGTAAAATTGTAAAATATTTTTAATTATATTAGCAATATATGTTTGGACATGTTTTGAATTATATCTAAAACTAATTAAAAATATATCTAAAAATATTAGGTTACACATTATGTAACGATGCACCATGAGCCAGTTGAAAATCGATACAATATGTGATGATTTAAATCGGTTGAGATATTAAACAAGTCACATTAAGTTGTGGGTAGGAGTTCATATGAATGTGTCTCTGAGGGGAACTGACTGGCTTTAGAAAAATTTAGATGATATTTTCTTTTTATCTTGACCGCTTCGTTTACAGCGGTAACCAAGGAAATACTACATCGCTGCTGTTCCATAAGCGCCACCTGCTGTCAGAGAGTGAAATTGTGTCTCATTCAGACTCATAATTTCACAAATCTAAATCAAAACCATTATGTATCATAATTTCACAAACTTAAAATAAAACCAAATTCATATTTCTTGAAATTTCAAAATTATACAGAATTTTTTTTTGGATCATGATTAAAATCCAGTGGTTGCCTTTAAATTAATGGAAAGAGCAAAGGCAAAGCCTTAGTTTGTTTATATGTAGAGATGTCTTTTATTTGTATTGTTTATTTATTTAATTTGGGGTTTGTTTTAAAATTTCATATTTCAGTTTCACAAAGAAATGTTCAGCATTTTGTCCAAGCAATAATAAAAGGACATCTTTTAATTTATAATTTGTCTCAAATATCATTTTGTAAAAAAAAAAAAAAAAAAAAAAAAAAAAAAAAAAAAAAAAAGTTACATATATTTAATATATTTTAGGGAGTGTGTTTTAATCAAACTGTATACACCAATAAGTGTTTAGTGTCTTTATAATTTATGCTGATACTTCATAAAGTATGTGAGAGGATCTGTGTGGGTAGAGAGATTTTAGGTGCCTTTGCTTAGTGTGTGTGTTGTGTTTATATAAGTGGGAGGATCACAAAGTAATGCTCTGGCTTCATTTCAAGCCTTTTCACAACAAACCCCAGGGCTGTGTCAGATTTATCTAAAAATTTTCTCATAAAAACGTACAAACCAAACAAATCCCATGTTAGGAGACGCCCACTGATATAAACTGCTGCTCTCAAGCCCTGGATTCAAACCTGCCCCCACCAAACTCTCTTGCTTTTTTTGGTCTACCGGGTATATAATTAAGTGCTCCTGTACATCTAGCTCTGCTGTGGGTGAAGCAAATCTCGTAATATCACAATATAAAACTAGTTGTCTCATTAGTGGACATTTCATCGGGATAAACTTTGCCATTCAAAATTATAACATTATTCTCAAAGACCTTTCTCACAATGGCCGTAATTATATTGTGCAGTATAATGCAAAGAGAGTGAGCGCGACAGATGGTGACTTTGTATGGTGCATGAAAAACAACATTAAGTAATTTGGTTTACTTTCAATTGTTTAAAAATCAGCTGGTCTTGCTTTCCGCATTAGTTTAGCTCTGCTATTAAACAATCTGCTCTCTCATTTTTCTGTTTTCAACAGTAGAATAAATAATAATCTCTTAATGATGTTTCAGTTTTCAACAGTGTTTGTGAGACCTATGGAGGCCTACAGATGTCCATGTGGGGTGAGAAAGGAGAGTGTGTGGGTCAGTTTTCTAAAGGTTCAATGAGACTGGAGAAGCCAGAACATTTTAGCTGAGTTTTATTCATGAGGTATGAATAATAGAAAAATGCACATATCTATTTCAAATAAGTGCATACTGACATGCTTTACTGACCGTTAAGAATACGATGGCTCACCTTTGCGCACATTCAAGCACAGAGGTGAGGTAAGGTTGAGGTGAGCTCATATGTTTACCCCCAGACTCCGTCCCAAAGGAAACAGTAGAGCTGCTACACGTTATAATGAGGAAATACTATGGTATCCAGCTGATTACTGCAGTCTCAAATGCATCCCAATACACCTTTTCACACTGTATAAAACATCACATCATAAAAGAAACATCATTGGCTCTAATTACGATGTGATGACATCAAGCCTTTGGGATAAGCCTCACATGCTGGTTCTAATTGCAATAATTCTCACATATGGCTGGTGTTCTACAATGAATCAATGTTTCTATTTAAACATCAGGTAAATAGTTTGATGGCAGTCTGTCAGTGTAAATTAGCTAATGCATTCAGTGAATGTTAATTTAAAGTAGACCAGCTGCCAGTTGTTTATCACTAAAATAAATGAGGTACAAGCTATCTTAAGGTTAATTATGACACATCGCAATCCGAAACATTCATAGACACACAGCTGGAATTAAAAAAATAAAAAAATAAAAATACATGCAGAGTGAATCATTCATTCACAAAACGTGTCATGAACATGTCCGTGTCATATTTCACTGCAAAATCAAAAGAAAGAAATAAGAAATGTTATTTATACATCCTTAAAGAGTTTTTGCATTGTTTTGCAATGTGATATTACCTACAGACAAAAACTACATAAATAGTATTTTTTTTTTGTCAGGTGCAATCTTGAAAATGAACACCATTAGCAACTTGTCTCCCTGTATTCTCATTATTTATTACATAATAATTACATAATACAATATTACATAATTAAAATATTACCTAAAGATAATTAAAATATTTTTGTTAATATTTTAATGTTTTAAAGTTAAATATTTTTTTTAGCAATACAGAAATGAGGTATATATTCTGAGATATGTATTCTGTTTTGTCATTATTTTAATATTTTGTATAGGTGTTTTGCTTTTGAGTTTAATGCAAAATTTACTTTCATTTGTATGTGTGTGTGTGTGTGTATGTGTGTGAAATAAATTCTAAATTATCATAAAATATATTCTAGAATATAATCTAATGTTCATTATTTTTTTTATTTTTTTTTCATTTTAAATAACATAATTAAAAGTATTATTTAAAATGAAATATATCAAAAAAATTAACTTCAATCAAAATAAACTAAACAAATTTAACTGAACTTAACACTTTTTGTGTTCTCACACACACACACACAGGCACGTGCACAGGTAACACACACACACACACACACACACACACACACACACACACACACACACACACACACACACACACACACACACACACACACACACACACACAGAATATAAGAGTACAGTTGAGGATGTGAGAGCCAGAGAGTGACAAGGAGCAGACATGAAAGAGAGACACAGACTACTATAGTAAAGAAAAAACAGAGGGAGGGCAGATGGATGACACACTGAAAAAAAAAAACAGCAGAGAAAACAGAACAAGAACAGAGAAAAGGTGAGAGACAGAGTGTGAGGGGAAGGCAAGATTTAAAAGAGATGCAGAAAGATGTATTGCATTGAGGCGGGGGTGGGGGGTGGGGGGTGTTGAGAACAGCGCGAGTGAAGAAAGAAGCGAAAAGCAAATGAAGTCCACAGAGTGAGAGCCGGGGAGGGAGAGGAAGTTCTCTACGGACACAGATGAGGTCATATTTATTAATAACACCCTTACTAATACTAACAGGCAGACGGGGACAATTTTAATGGGACAATATGCACATGTAAGCATGTGTGAGTGCCTGCATTCCCCATTTTATTTTAGAATATAATTTAGTATAACACGCACCAAGGCTGATCTGTCAGAGAACACTGCATAGAGAGTGAACGAGACAGAGAGAGAGAGACAAGGGCCATGGTGGTGTGGGGCTGGGGATACGCTGTGAGAACAGCGGCGAGAGAAGAGAAAGAAGGCGAAAAGCAAATGAAGTCCACAGTAGAGAGGAAGTTCTCTACGGACACAGATGAGGTCATATTTATTAATAACACACTAATACTAACAGGCAGACAAAATTTTAATGGACAGATGCACATGTTAAGCAGCTGTGAGAGCACCCCTGTTTTCTGTCAGACAAAACTGACGTAGTAGGGCTGATCTGTCAGAGAACACTGCATAGAGAACAAAATGAACGAAAGACAGAGAGAGAGACACAGAAAATAGAGGTTACACAGGGCCATGGTGGTGGTTGGGAGCTTGGATGGATTAGAGGCACATCTGTCAAAAGCTAACAGAAATCGAGAGAGAGGGAGAGGGAGAGGGAGAGAGAGAGAGAGAGAGAGAGAGAGTAACTAATTTACTATGGTCTTACTGCCAACTGCACATTTTACTGCTGTGATAAGTGATGTCAAAAGTACTGTAACGGTTCTTTGGTACCAAGTAAATATTAAAATAAAACAAGATATCATTTCTAGTTCAGTTTCTGTTGTACCCCATAATTTCAAACACTCACTTGCTAGCATGCTCTGGGAAAGCACTCGACCCATATGAAATATATATATACGTATACATGAAATTACCTGTAGATCTATACAGGTGGAGCTGGGGAAGGTGGAGGATGTATATATATATATATATATATATATATATATATATGCAGGGGTTAAATATGATTTATTCTGCAGCAATATTCTTTTTAGTTTTCTATCAGATGTGACCTATAAATCTGCATGTTTTTTATATTTAATCCAAGGCCATTTTTTACCTTTGTAGAGGGCATTTTCCCCCTAACCTCATTAATACTTCATCACTCATTTCAGATTATTACATTTAATCTATAAATTCAATTATAATAGTGTGATTATTGTTATCTATACGTTAGGTAGGGTTATCATATACAAACTGCATTGATAATAATGTTATGAGTTGTTTTAAATATAAATATATTTTTTTCAGATTCATCAGAAGTTTTCCCCCCAAATTAAAACTAAATTAAAATGCCAGTAGGTGCCAGTAGTGAGCGTTTGAGTGAGTTACTGAGTTGTTCATTCAAATGATTCGTTCAAACGGCAGATTCATCAGAAGTTTTCCCCCTGCTGTACCGAAATCATAACGAAACGTGATGTTAAAACCGGGGTACGTACCGGATCGTCATATTTGTGTATCGTTACACCCCTAATAAACAAACACACACACAAATAATATGTTGCATAATATATTAAAAATATTAAAAATATTATCTAGTACATATTTTAAAAAGAATCTAAGATTGTACAATTATTTTCATTGTCCCTTGAAGTACATTTTGTAATATATTTTGATCTTTCAAGCTTTGAACAAAGTACATATTCATTTTGAGAAATATATTTCAATAATTAAAAAACTCAAATGAAATTGTAAATAAAATATGATATGATATATACAAATGATGATGATACTGTATTGTTCCTTTCAGGGGAAATCTGTTTTGTTTAATACATAATATTAAACTGAATAACAAAATACACCATTTAAAAAAATATGAGGAAATATAATTTAAATAAACTTATTGCAAATATATTTTAACATCTATATTAGCAATGTATTTTGGCCATTTAATGTTGTAGGATGTAATGTTAGAACATAATGTGAAAAACATAATTATTTAATGAAATGAGTGAAATGACTTTTTTTGCAAGCAACAAATAAATCAAATATATTTCATTATACTTCAGTAGCTGTTTTGTCAGTGTCCAGTTGTATTATTTTATAATCATTTAATTTTTTAATGGACTTTAAATTACAGCTTTTACATCACAGCTCAAAAAGTCGCTAATTGCTGAAGCGTGTCCATTAAGTCCACAAGAACGCAATGTCCATGCAAAGTGTACTTTCTCTGGTATTGATAACTGGTGTATTGTTGGTTGTCATGATACCAAAATTTCAGATTTCCAGCAAGTTTCAAATTGTTTCAAGTCAAGTTACTCAAAGTCATCAGACTGACCACTAAACCAATCTAACTTACAGCTAAAGGCTGTGTATCACTGCCTTTTTCTTTTCAAAATGCTCTCTGTAGATAAAGATTGAAACCCTATCTCTCTGTTCTATAGGGCCTCTAGTCCTTCCTTCTCTTTGGTAATGCATCTCTAATAGGTAAAGAGCTGAGAAAGAGGAAGCAGAAGCCCCGTTTCTGTTTAACTCAGCAAATCCTATGCAGACGCTCTCAAACCCTCTCTGGCCTTGGTCTAAATTCATTTAGAACCACTTTCGGTCAACGGCCAGCTAATAAACTGCTGGTAAATGTTGCTAAGTTTAAAAGCCACTATTAAAAATCCGCAACGGACCCAGAGCCAATCAATGACTGTGAAATCTTTCAGTGCAGCTAGCTCACGTCTCACTTCTCGCGCATCTTTAAATTGATATGTTCAAGGTGTGAAGTGATTCGGTTACAGGCGAGTCGGCCCTTTCAAATGAGAATATATTTTCTGTTAAGAGGCAGAATAAAAATGAAAATTCAGACGGCCATGAAGACACAAAAGTGAGATGAGAGAGAAGGGAAAGATGGGAAGGAGAATGCCACCTGGCTGGCCTGGGGTCAGCGCCTTGTAGTAAAAAACAAAAGAAATAGAAAAAGCAGCAGAGAGGTGGAGAGCACATCAGGTCTCCTCCTGAGAGGATGCAGGCCACCTGTGCAGCATCCTTGATTACACGAGTATCAAGTGAAGCCAGAAATACACACACAAGCTCAAACCAACATCCAAAATGAGTCATTCTCCAAACTAAATCTCTGACAAGACAAATGATACAAGTTTTTCTAAACCGAAAAAAAGGTGACGCATCAAATATTATTATTAGTAGTAAACTTCAAATTTGTCAAATGAGTCCCAGGATACCAGTTTTTCTACACTGAAAAAAGGTGACGCATCAATTTTCACAATTACTATTAAATGTCAAAAATTCAGTGGGTTATGGCATGTAACATGATTGAATTAAACATGAAATGTTGAAGTAGAAAGGCTAAAATAGTATTTTCTTATAAAACATTCACCAATAATTTAATACAAAACATGAAAAATAATTTCATACTGTACACAGTTGTACTAATTGTCTTTTGTATCATGCCACATTCAGTTTATTTTCATATAAATAACTCAAATCAAATAAGTACATTTAAATGTTAAATATTTAAATGTAGGCTAAACATTATAAATGAGATAAGCAGCCGTCCATTATTAGAACAATTAACCATTTAAAACAACATAACAAAAATAACTCACAAGAATGCAATGTAACAGAACTGTTTGAAAGAAATTAATACTTTAATTCAGCAAAGACACATTAAATTGATAAGAAGTGGCTGTAAATACATTTACAATGTTACAAAAGATTTCTATTTCAAATAAATAAATGTATCACATTTTCAAATATTTAAAAGTTATTATTAAGATATTTTAATATCACGCTATTTTTACTGTATTTTTGATCAAATAAATGCATGGCTTGATGAGCATAAGAGACTTCATTCAAAAGCATCCGACCACAAACTTTTGAATGGTAATTTATCTTTCAGATGTCGACCAGCTTCTATAGGTTAACCAATTTATTGCACATCCCTTAAAATAGTAGCATCCCTACAGAAACACCGGCAGTTACATTCCATCAATACTCTAGGACACATGATCCGAACGATCAATGCACATCATATATATGATATACAATCCAGCACTAATATGTAAGCCAATCCTGAATCTCCAGGTACAGACTAATGGAATGAAGCGCTGCAAATTACCCATGACAGCCCTAAGCACAGCTTAACCCACCACAATAACCACGCACACAATAATGCTTTGTTAATGCAGGGAGGGGAACCCCACCAAGACAACAATACAAATGCACACACAGCGTCACACAGCAATCACAACCACAACAGCCATGAGACTCACTCTGTCAGACACACACCTACACACACAACAAGTGTTTTAATGGTAAGCCTGCGTTATTAATTAAATAAAAGCTCCCCGAGGGAGAGGAGTGGGTGTGTGGATTGTGTGAATTTAATCGGCACACATTCAATAACAGCATCAGAATGCTGGATGGGCAGACAGAGAGAGAGAAAGACAGAGAGGTAATGTCATGCTGTGTTGCCGTAGCGCACTCTTTCAGCATGTGGCATGATGCGACGCAACAAAACTCACATTATAATCAAGTGAGTGGGGGAAAACTAGATCGCATTATAATAAATGACACAGTCTACACTGCAAGCAAGCAAAACAAAACTAGACCGCAATCCATTATAAGTAGAGCTCTCTATACAGGTGAGGGTTGATTAAAATAAAAATAAATCACTAAAATCTAAAATCAGTCCCTTTAAATAAAAAAAAAATTTGGCATCACAATATTATAATGTACTATATATATCTATATATATTTCATGAGCGTGCCACCTTGTGTCCAATTCTCACAGCATCTTTTAGACATCCTGCATGCATATGCCAAGTTTACAACAGCTGGAGGTTGGAGACCAGCTGAGCAACTGCCACTGAGATGCATGGGAATGCAAACGGATAGGAATTACAGATGTTCTTGACACCGCTTGTATTGTGACACAACAAATATAATGCTCCCATTATAATGAACAAGAGACCTTCACCGCAAACACACATTCGTGATGTAGCAATGGCAGTGATGCAGTTTTGTTGCTTTGTGTCGCTCGTTCACAACATGGATGGTGTGGAATGGAGGAAAAAGAGAAAGGGCAGAAAGGTATCCATGGGACCAGGTCTGTTTCTCCACCCCGTCTTTCTCCATTATACGTCAACCTCTTTTAAAGGGATGCTTTATTGATTTTTTTATGCGTGGAGCCACGGTTTACCAGGGGTTTTTTCTCTGCCTCTGTTTCCCTTTCTCAATTTCTTCGTCTGTTTTGCATTGCTGCTATACAATCATAATAAAAAGAGTTTTTCTCTCTATGGCTGCCTTTTTTTTGTAAGAAGAAACTTCGCTTAATAGGCGCAAAAAATAAGCTCCCAGAAAAACTGTTCCATGTGTGCTGGAGAGGTGAGAGAGAGAGAGAGTGAGAGTAAGAGCAAGGCAAAGGAAAAGTGAGGAGGAGCAGGCAGCACGTGGAAAGGGTCTATTACAAACACACAGGAGCACTCGGCATGAGGATCCAGGAGAAAAAAGACTCACTGGAGGGAAAAGAGATGGAGAGAGGAGCAGAAAGAGAAGGAGTGACTGAGGAGATTGATGCTGTATTTGCTGTCTGCTGGTTGGCCGTTATCTCTGTTTCTCAGGTCCAGTGTTTATGGTGCTCCCATGCTTTGCTCCTCTATCTTCCCTTCTCTCTTGCCTCTTCTGGAAAGAAAATCTCTCTTTCTCAATTTCCATTTAAAGTACTTTACATACTATATTACCAAAGCATCAATATGAAAAAGAGGGAGGAAAATTTTTAATAATAAAATAAAAACATAAGAAAAATAAAATATTAGAAAAACAAAACATTGCATTAATAAAGGAATAGTTCACCCAAAAATAAAAATTATCATAAAAAATAAAATAAAATTTACTTTAACAGCCATATTGCTATAGCTTCAATATGAAAAATAGGGAGAAAAATTATATTATATTTTATAAAAATAAACAATATAAATTATAACAATAAAAGCATTAACAAAATTAAATTTTAAAATAAGATATTAGAGAAACAAACAAAAAATAAATAAATAAAACATTCTAAAATCTAATAAAATAAATAAAACAAGACAGAATTAAATAAAGCAATAGTTCACCCAAAAATAAAAATCATGTCATCATTTACTCATTCTCATATCATTCCAAACACAACACATGACTTTATGATCAATATCCTGGCCACTCTTTTCCATACAGTTATTTTGAATAAGGACCGGGGCCTGTCAAACTCCAAAATGAAAAAAGCACTATAAAAGTATTCTGTTCCATCAAAGAATAAAGTCATACAAGTCTGGAACAACATGAGGGTGAATAAATAATGACAGATTTGGTTCATTTCTGGCTGAACTATTGCTTTAAGAATCCTCTACTGCACAGACAACTTATGTGAATATGATTATCGAAATGGTTTCTGAGGGTGTGCGGCTCAAATATGAATTTTGCAGATGCATTACTACTGTCCATCAGTAGCATTTGCATTTGATCTCTTTTTCTTGGTATTTTATATGAGCTCTCTGCTCTCTCTGTCTGCATTAGTCTCTGTCTTTCTGAGTGACAGAGCTAGTGTAGCAGCGTGTAAGAGGCGCAGCAGGAGGTGTGCAGCATGTAGCGAACAAGGGTTAAAGGTTGTCCAGCAGAAGATGGGGGAGGGTGAGGGGCTAAGCGTTCGCACACACTGCCTCGCCAGGGTCTCATGGTCCAACAGCCTCGCTATTGTTACTCCATCCTGTAGGTCTTGCACATCTGGGGGGATCTGCTTTGGGGATAAAGCTGTAGAAACGGGCACAGAAATCTGCCTTACACCAGGAGGGAGTGGTGTTGGGGTGGTCCGGGCCTGTGTGGGGAGGTTTATGCAGACATATCTCCCAAGGGAAGGGGGGAGGGTTAAGGGAAGGGGGCCGAGCCCAGCTGTGGAGCCTTTCCCTGGCTGTGTTTCTGCCCAAATGGCAACACACAGCCACTTTTATTGTGTGTGTGAAAGCTGGAGTGCTTGAATGTTTGTTCCTCTGGTGTTTCCTGCTGCTAATGGTTCAATCTTTAAGTCACACGGGAAGGCATTATAGGCGACACAATGCCAAAATGAGTTAGACTGCCAGTTTTTCTGAAGAAATTTTAAGTGGTGCTTGCCCAAAACATTCATCGGCGATACAACACGAATCGCTTGTGTGTGGTTGAAAGCTGCAACTGCTAAGACATTCTGATAGGATGCTAGGGTGTTGTTTTGTGGTTTCTTACGGTCAAGAGTCAAAAAAGGGGATGTATCCCCTTGAAGTCCCTTATTCAATATAAGTTTACAAAGAAATCTAATTTAATTGCTTGAACGAAACAACATTGGACTCCACTGACTTACTATACAGACAGAAAACACTGATATGTCCCTCAATGACATGAGGGTGAGTAAATGATTCAATTCACATTTTTGGGTAATCTATCCCTTTAAAAAGTACATCTCAAGGCACATCATTCATGTCTGTTACAGCTGCACAATATAGCCAATAATCTTTCGCAATTTTTGCAATTTGCAAAATGTGCCATTTTTCAGATTAAATTTCATCAATTGTGAAATTGGTTTAAAAAAAATAAAACAAGTTTGGTGTGCTTAGCCAAAATCTTGTGATAATATATATACATATATAAGAAACCCTTAAAAATTCTTTTTTGTTGATAACTGCTGCTCATTACACATGGGAAGATGGTTGGTGCATGTTGTGTTCCCAGATGCACATTAAAGCGATAATACTCAGTGCAGATGTAGAGATGTAGTTCATGTTGAGCAGCATTTATTGTGAATCGAGCCGCTGCAAACACCAGGAGATAACGAGCTGCTCGTGTAAGACAGTGCTATACTTCAGACTGAAACATGCAGCACATGTATTTTATAATCACAGTCTTCGCTTTAATAATCGCACTAAGCCGTATCTCAATTTTGGTTTTATTTTGATTAATCGTGCAGCCCTAATGTCCGTATAGCACGAATGGTGTGGCACAAGTTACGCACTTAAGTTTACTGCTTAGGCTTACAGGTTTGTACAAATCCTAGAATCACTAATAACACAAACATAAAGCTTGAACACCCCCTCAACTGCTTATTGGTGCAGATGGGCTTTAAATATTGCAATGCTCACATTACAGCCCAAGCTGAAATCAGTGCCAAAGACTCCCTTAAACAGGCCTGAGATTTCACCGTTCCAACTCCATTGTGTGCAAAAATACACTTAAGCAAATACATTTGGCTTTTGGGGAGAAAAAACACCCATTTATTTTGGACAAAGGGAGATATGAAGCACCCAAATCAGATGTGAGATCAGTAAACAGCCTGAGCCCGAGATGCATTAGGGCAAACATCTGTTAGGAACACACGAGCAGAAGAGCACGAAAGACAGAAAAGAGCAGCAAGGGAGGAGGAAAGCTGCACTTGCTCAAAGCAAAAAAGCACAGACATGTGATTGCACTTCTAAATAACATTTCTGTAAACACACTTTCCAAAAGGACATTTGGAAATGGCTCACACAATAGGAAATCATTGACCGGCACTTTTAATGCAATTCAGCTCCTACCTGTGGCTGCCAAGCTTTGAATTGCGAAAAACAGAGATCTGACCCTAATTTTAGGAAGGACTAGATGAAAAGCCACACAAATACAAATGCATAAAGTTGCATTCATACATATACAACAAATGCACAGCTTGAAAAAATCACTGGCAGAGCCTGCAGGGAAGGACACTGAAATAGCAGATGGTCGATACTGGTCATTTGCTAGCAAACGAGAGGGCCTACACTCTCCACCTTTCCCCTCTGCGAGGCCTCCACATGGAGCTCGTAAAAGATACGCAAAACTGGCCTGATGGATCCATCTCAGCACCAAGAAAATGAGCTCCAGGGGCGGAGGAAGCAAAACGAGGTGAGGGAATGCTACCGAAAACACCATTCATGGCCGAGTAAGCTACATTATATGTATTAAAGAAATAGCTCATAAAAAATTATAATTCTGCCATCATATATTAACTCTAATGCCAGTCCAAACCTGTGTGGATACAAACAAAGATGTTTTGAAGACTGTTTCTGTCTGTACAATGGAAGTCAATGGGGTCCAAAACATCACTGGACCCCATTGACTTCCATTGTATGGACAAAAAAATATTTTACTGGTCTGCAGCTTAAAAATCATTATGAAAAAGTATATGTGTGTGTTAAAAACCTAAATAAAATAAGCATTTTTTCTGAAACTGTCAAAAGAAAAAACAAAATTAAAAATAAAAAAATAATTAAAAAACAAAATAATACAATATAAAAAAACTAACAAAAAAAACACTTTCCTTTCTAAAAAAGTAGGTTTTACAGGTTTGAAATTACATGAAAAAGTAAACAATAACAGAATTAAATTTTTTGGCTGAACTATCCTTTTAAATGTGTTTATCTTTTGAAATGTGATTTTTCTGAAACTGGCAAGTCTGTATCACTTTCACAGCTCTGTGCGGACGTGTTTTTCCACCTCTGGCCCACAGCTGCGCACACACCGTCAAACACACACACACACACAAGCAGCATCACATCGTTCCAATTTGTGTAAACACACTGGGGGATGGTGGAAAAAAGCACTACCCTTAACACAAATGCACACAAGCTGCCCTTCCATCTACACACACACTCACAAACACACATGCAATCTCTTCTCTATTTGTAGTGCTGCTCTTAAAACACTCTTCCCCATCCCCTTATCTAAACATCACCCATGTCCATCCCCAGCCCCTGCTGTTTTAACTCATCCATCTCAGCAGACGAACCGTCCGCCTGCGTCCACTCCAGACCACGGACTCGCCTTGACTGCATGACCCCCCTCCACTTTTACACATCTCTCCCGAGACCCACACACTCTTGGAGTACCATTGCGCTCATTACTAATATGGGTGGAAGCCAGAAAACAGAGAGACTAGCCTAACTAGAGGCAGAGAGGAAATGGCATATAGGAGCACACACTGATAGAGAATAATGAGGGTTCTAGTCGAAGGGGTCGCGGTCAATACGCACGGCCACCACACATCAACTCCCAGCAGAGAAAGGACGACAAATAACCCTTGTACGGGCTTCACTAGGGAACAAACTTTACAATAAACCAGAGGACGGAAGGTGTTACGCAAGGCGCGGCATCCCGTTCGCCAATTGATTTCTATTCATTCGGCGTAGAAGCGGTTCAGGGACACGTCACGTTGGTTAGCTGCATGTGCTAATTGTGCAACAGTGTCCGCAAAACCGCACGATAACAAGACCCAAGGCCAGAACATTTGCTTCGTGATGTCAGGGATGTAATCCTATAATTCATTCATGTGATATGAGTTCCTGCAGGGGTTGATAGAGAACGCTCAGGACGGCTTAGAAAAGAGGATTTCGAATTCCTTACAGGTACTTCTGATTGCTCTGTGCACATGCTGTTGACATTATAATACATTTTTGAACTGGGAATTATGAGAGCGGTTCCAATGATCCAATTAATATGGATGGTTTATACCTGACATTTTACCATGAATGTATCTTTACAGCTGCATAAAAAGTAAAATTGTGGCTTGGATCTAGTCAAACAGCTTTTAAAGCTGAAGGATAGCACTCATTTTGGAATATAAACACTATAAAAGTGAACATGTGCAGCTGAAAAGACATATTTCTACCTGATTTGAGCCTTTAAATTCTCACATTTGAGTAACCTGGTTTATTCAGTTGTGTATAATCATTTCTTTGAACTGAATCAAATGGGTTAATTTAGGTGTTACCCCATGAAGAACGTTTTTACATTAACTGACCTCTCTTTAAAGAGTCTGATAAAAAAATCTTTCAGTTTTTCAGACATTTCAGATTAAACACTGGATGATAAGACTACAAACAGCTTTCCCTGTCCTTGTGAATCTCTCATGTTAATGTACTACGGCTTTAAAGGGAATCTGTGTCTGTGAGTGTGTGTGTGTGACTGAGTTTTAGGTACTATATTGACTAAGGAAGGATGTAAGTCCATTGTGGTACAACAATGAGAAGATCTTCCCTCCAGGAGCCCAATTTGACTCTCAATGGGTTTGAGGAACATCTGGGCTGAAGGGGTGTTATGGGCCCCCAGCAAGCTATTCCCTGCCAACTGCATTTAATGCGGTAACACAGTCCAGGACAGGCTGGAAACAAACATGAATGGAGCACGAATATACAGTTACCGCTCTCTTCTGCCTCCACTGTTCATTACAGACAATGACGAGAGCGTATGACAGCCCCACGTCACAATAATAAGGAGCTTTGTTAGAAGCTTACAGTCTCCTCTATGCTTACAGACATTGCATGAATCACTATATTATAATGGCCAATCGATTGTTCTTGGATGTGATGATACACACTTACCTCACTATTTCACACACACACACACACACACACACACACACACACACACACACACACACACACACACACACACACACACAAGCTATAAAATCCTATTTGCATACATTTTTTCAACCTGTATATACACTTTTTGTTATTTTAGGGTTTTTATTAAGATAAAAATTGATTTGGACCAATTATGAATATACAATATACGATCCCTCACAAAATCAGCAAACACAATTCACCTTAAAACTCTGTATGTTTTAGGGATAGTTCACCCCAAAATTTATATTTTGTAATCATTTACTCACCATAAATCCAAACCTCTACAAATGATGTGTTCATGCAATAATAAATGGTAAGTAAAGAGGTAAAGCCCCAAGAAGAACACAAAATCACCACAAAAGTATCACAAAAGTTGTCCTTTCAAAGTCTTCTGAACAACACAATAGCTTTATCTGACCAATGGGACAAATTTTAAGCTTAAAAAAGTTCTTACATCCATCCTAATGCTCTTTGACATGTACACAAAAGAGCTAGCTATGACCGGTTCATGAATAAATCATTTATTTAAGTTTGACTCAGCTCACAAACTTGATCTAAATGATTTGTTTACAAATCAGATCTGATTCTCAAGTTCCACTAACCAAACCAAACAACCAACCTGCTGTTAACAACTCAAGAGAGGGTAAGATCACTGAATAACAACTTCAATTTTTGTTAAGGTACTGTACAACTTCTATCAATAATCAAGACATTCTCCAAAATGTCTCCTTTTGAGCTCCACAGATTAAAAAAACATGTAAAAACCCGTAAACAAAACATTCTCCAAAATGTCTCCTTTTGAGCTCCACAGTGGAAAGTAAGCTGTAAATGCTTGGAAAGACATGAAGGTGAGAAAATAATGACAGTATTTTTTTTTATTCTTAGGTTAACTGTCCCTTTGACAATTTCTCTTCCTGAACGAGCGCCCAGCCTTTAAACACCAGTGTCCACTCCATGCTGTAATTACTGTAATCTCCAGTATGCAGTGCGCACTTATTCCATTATAGACGACCAGTCACAAGAAGGAAAAGATGGAAAACGCGCTCTGCTTGTGTCACAGCACAAAAACATCTGCTGGTGGTAAATCTCCAGCATGACTGTATGATTTTGAACATCACTTTCACGTATAATTTCAGCAGAATACGTTCGTCACATAGTAGGCTACTATCACTGTTCATCAGTGTGATTTTTTTCAGTCAATATTCCCTCAGAGATAACCGTTTTATTGTCCTGTGAACGTGGCAGGAACGATGTAATTGCTCTAAGAAAAAAGTGCTGATGTTGTGCTTCAAATATATAAAATCCCATAACTTACACAATACACCGTCAGCGTTATTCACTCACTCAATCTGGCACATAAAGATTTTAGTGTCTAATTTGATTGCACGTTGCGATGTGAGTGCAATTAAAACCGCACTGCGTTTGCGTCAAGTTATATTAGCCAAAGTGACACAAACTCCCATTTACATTTATTCCAGTCGTCTTTAGTTAGGATTTTAAACTTATCTAAACAATATGGCAACAGTTGGAGCTCCGCCGACTGAATGACTGACTGACGGTATCAAATATCCTTTCCACCCCCATCGCTTTTACAATAAACGGCATTTTAAAAAACACTAATTATCCTATGTTACGTTGTGACGTCACTTTATAACAGAACATATAAAGACATGCAATAATATAACACTGCAATAATCCAGTTGTGTTTGTATTGGAGGCGTCAAACTTACCTCAGGCGAGTCAGTGCGTAACGCTCACAGGCTGACAGCGCGTCCAAAAACGCATGAAAACGCACACAGCGCTTAGTCTTATAAGAGCACCATTTCAACACGAGGCCAAAAAATCCCACATTTTCCAAAGAAAGACTCAGCTCCTTGTGTTTTCCCGCATGCTTTCCTTCTTGACGGCTAGGAGCGAGCGAGCGGCGCGATCGTCGGTGTCGGTTTACGCAGCGGAACTCTCTCCGTTCACTCCCTTTGTAAGTTCTAGAGAGGGAGGGTGTGTTAAACCCGTCCAGATTCACTTCTTCAAAGCGGTTCCCTTCCGTCTCAGCAACTTGAACCCCGCGCACCCTGTTAATGTGAAGCTCTGTGAGAGAGACAAAGGTGCTCAGCTTCAGTACGCCACACACACTGCACTGGAGGATATACTGCCTCCTGATGGGAATCGGTAAAGCGATGAGGCGGACCGGTGGCTCACAAAAGCAGTTAAAACAGGTCTCCGCCCCAACCTCCCCTGTCCTGTATGGGAACGGGGCCGGAATATCATAATCAGACTGAGTGAAGCATTTCTCATTCTCTAATGGACTTATGTGCTGTAGCCTACTACATTATTTTGATGACTTTTTCTAACACTTTAAAGTGAGACACATTACCGAATGCATGTTGTTACCATTCACACGGGATGCTACAAATACAGTAAAGGTAAAAAAAAAAGTACACAATTAAGTACACAACTATTTTTTGCCAGAAAGCAAAAAACAGTGTATATGTTTTTAATTTAAACTGAAAATGTAAAGTGATGTAAAGATGCGTGTTACCTTACCATTAGATACATAAAATTATATTCAATTTAACAGGATAATACATTTAATTTTACAATCAAACACTTTTGGAAGTAAAAAGAGTGAATAATTTACATTTAAAATCTATAATATCTTCAATAAGTAAAATATAGTATGTGCATCACATAATAATAATACATAACATTTTTGTTTCTTTTTTGTTATTAGTTGAAATTTATGGTTTTATATATGTGAGATAAATGGTTTATTAAAAAATATGAAGTTATCAACTGAAAAATATAGGCATTAAATTGCAGACAGAGAGAGACAGACAGATGGATAGATTAATAATAATATAATAATGATATTAATAATATTATATTTAAATCGTTTCATTTTTGCTATCATTTGAAATATATGTGAAATAAATGGTTTATTAAGAAATATAAAGTTATGAATTTAAATTTACAGGCAATAAAATGCCTGACAGACAGATAGACAGATATGCATGTATTAGGTTATGATTAAAACATTAGAGTTGCACCAGCAGGAAGTAAAACAACAACCCTCAGATAATCCTGTATATTCTAATTTCAGTAGATTCAATGGATTACGGTCGTCTCTGCATTTTAACACTTAAATGGATCTGTCTGTCTGCATCCTCATCTTAAAATACTCCGTCACGAAATATATGTAGAGATAAGCATCTTGCCTTTGCCAAAGCCGAAGGATTAACCTAATTTAAAAGAAAAGGGTATTTTAACCTGTTTGTGACACCTCTTTCTAAATAATTCTTTAGAAAAGCACATAACCAATTATACTTCATCTTAAACCGTATCGGTGGACCCTGCATGTAGTACAGTAAACTGCAGCAGATCTGAATGAGGAGGGGCCTTTCTAGAATGTTTAGAGCAACTTCAGTTAAGTACGGAGCCTTTCATACCTCTTAAACTAAACATGCAACTGCAATTGTGACACTCAATTATGGGCAGTGCTTCCTCTCATGTAATCATAATGAAAATCTTCATTATAGTTCTGAGTGGCACAGGCTACTTAAATAAAAGCCTCTTGCCCCAGAGGCCCCTCAGATTCACAAATAAAAGCCTTGAGTGCAGGCACTGGGAACAGAGGAAGCATAGATATCATTTAGAATCTGTTTGGATGAGGATTTACTCTGGGAGGCGAATCGAATGGATAATGGACACCAGTCCACAGCAGGACCCAGGAGACCACATAGAGACGAATCTACAAAACCCTTCATATTATAACAAAAACAATCTCCATCATGCCAAGCCGCATGGTGAAGCATGCAATTTCCACGGCATATGGAGCACCTTTAAAGGTTAATTTGACACAATAAGCAGGTTTTGATTTGTATTTCTGCACTGTCACGTTTCAATCGGTTATCGGCTGGGAATACTGAGTATTTATGGAGATCACACCTATTAGTAGTAGAGCCTATGATTCCTACGATGTGGAAAACGAAGACAGACTCAAAGAATTTAGCACATTTTGGATATCAAAAGGGCTGTACTTTTAATCAAATCATGAAAACAACGCAAAATGCAAGCAAAAAACGTGCTATTGAAAAATGAAGCCTGCATGCTCTTAAAATTATTAAATTGTTAATGATTTATGTCTTCATTTTTGATAAAAAAATCTAAATTAAATCATAAATCCAAAAATAATATAAGAAAAGCACAGAATTTCTGAAAAACAAAACATTTCACAGGGTCAGGTATTATAAAACTTGTAATAAATCAACTTGTTTTAAAAGTGTTAAAAATCCAATTGATTAGACATTAAAATGTAATTAAACAGGAAAACATGGAATTTGTGAAAAATAAAATGGAATTTGAGGGGAAAGAATTCATAGGGTCCTAAAAATGTAATCTTTGTTGAACTTTTAATTAATTGCTATTCATTTGTATAAAAATCATAATTTCAATAGATTAGAATTGATTTTTGGTCACAAAATTTTCATTTGAGAGAGTTTAAAAATATCATTTTAATAAATATACAATTTTAAAGATAATATTTAATTTTGGCTGTGAGATTGGGGGCAAGAGTAACATAAAAAATAATTAATTAGACATGCTTTTTAATCTCTAAATTTTAATTTAACCATTAAAACAGAATCCAGAAACACACACACACACACACACACATACACACACACACACACACACACACACACACACACACACACACACACACACACACACACACACACACAAATAGAATAAAACTAATAAATAAATAAAAAATAACTCTTAAAAAAAAAGGAATTTGTGGAAAATTTCCTGATTGCCATTTCAATGCTGCACTTTTTAAAATAATAATAATAAAAAAGATTACATAAATAGCATTTATCGTTACATATAGAAAGAAATAGCCCGGTTACTTGCATCACTTCATAGGATTTACGTGCAAACCTTGTGTGGAGGTTCTGCCCTTGATGGAATGTCTACCAGGGGTTATTCTCAATTAAAATTAAGATATGGAAGAGGGTGAGTCTTATTGATAAACGCAGAACCTTGAGGATATGCTGCCTTTTGAGTGAAACACCTTTCAGCACTCTACCAAAATGCAGTCGACTTTGTCTCTATTCACATTTCCTGTTTCAGCAAGGTTGCATTAGTCATGTGGAACAAGCACAGCTTGGAATATAGCACACAAAGCAGACAAATGTGGAAACTAGGCCAGGACAAAGAGGTAAGGTGTACACTCATTAGGATGAGGTACAGAGGTCCAATCCCCAAAGCTTCAACTACAGATATATTACTACTGCTCATATGCTCTTATTTAGGCCCAAACCGAAGTGCTGAAAGCATGAACAGTCATGACAGTGAAAATACAGTATAGTATGACTACACAACTTCACTAACAAGGTTAGATTTACTCTTTCTGTAGGTGAATGCTTAAAAACGCACATGCAAAGTCAGTTAATTTAAATCAGATTAAAATCATGCAAGATTTTATTTTGGCTATAAAACTGGAGGCAACTGTAAAATTAAAATAAACTGTATGGCAATAGAAAATTTTAAACTTAATTTAAGTTAAAATTAAAATACACAATGAGCATTATTTAGTCAATGTATCTAATCAAGTGCTGTGTTCACTGCATCAGCTAAAATATATATTTTATATTTCAAATAACATAGGTCCCACTTAGTCTTTAGACTTTAAAATCATATCCTTCTTGGCATCTAATAGAATTAGTACCATATAAATGTAAAACAATGTTTATAGTAGTTTTTTTTGTTGTTGTTGTAATGTGCTGTTATGTGAGTTAAAGTGGCCTAATATCAGTTACTTTTGACACACACACACACACACACACACACACACACACACACACACACACACACACACACACACACACACACACACACATATATATATACAAATATGTATATTTATACCAAGAGATGTCATGTTGGCTTGAAGTAGCCTGTGAGTTAAGGAAAATGATAAATATAATATAATATAATATAATATAATATAATATAATATAATATAATATAATATAATATAATATAATATAATATAATATAATATAATATAATATAATATAATATAATTAGGGCTGTCAAATGATTAATCACGATTAATCACATCCAAAATAAAAGTTTTGCTTACATAATATATGTATGTGTACAGGGTATATTTATTATGTATATATAAATACACACACATAAATTATGTATTTAGAAAATATTTACATGTATATACATTTATATATTTATATTCTTATATTTTATATTATATATTTAATATATTTAATATATAAACATAACATATTCTTCTTAATATATACATGCATGTGTGTGTATTTATATATACATAATAAATATACACAGTATACACACATATATTATGTAAACAAAACTTTTATTTTGGATGTGATTAATCGTGATTAATCATTTGACAGCCCTAAATATAATATAATATAATATAAAATAAAAAAAGAAAAAAAATATATATTTTAAAGTTTATAAACACTTTTCTCTCACTTCTGCTAACTGTCATATGTGCGAACCATTCCGGAATATAATATAATAATAATATAATATAATATAATATAATATAATATAATATAATATAATATAATATAATATAATATAATATAATATAATATAATATAATATAATATAATGCCCTTTAAAATTTGTTATAAACACCGGCTCTTTTAAAATATGAGGCTTATTATAGGCTTATAAAAATGTAATAAATAAATAAATAAAATATAATATACCATAGTAAATTTAAAATATGAACCTCATATTGTTTTTTTGGGCATAATATTAAACTAAATTATCATCTATTGGCATCTACCAAGTTTTAACTTCGTCCAAACAGCAAAAAAATCTAGAGCGATCAGCATTTCCATAGCGGCCTGACTCTCAGGAGTGATGTGGATAGCCTAGCCATGTCTGTCGTCTAACTCTATTTACCTGCAGCGGAAAGAGAAACGCTGCCAGGTTCAGCTACAGTTCAGGGAGAGAGCCAACATGCTCAGTTCTGGATGACAGGCCTGGAATTGACTTGCACTAGTGCACAGCAGGAAGATGATAGCAGAGCTATTGCAAGCCTTGCTATAAACTAATCTAGAGCAATTAAATGAAAACAATGAGAAAATAACAAGCCAGCTTCAATATATAGTTGGGTGTAAAAATGCTCAGCGCTGCAGAATTAGATGGAAATGGGGAAAAACAAGAAGATCAAGCACCGCGTAGCACTGCAGGACATAAGGAAGCTAAATCCTATTGCGGGTTTAATATGTTACCATTGAAGAGTTGCTGCAGATTTTTGGCGTCTTACTGATGCAGAGAGACACTTTCAAAGGGAATGAATGCTGATGAGAACTTGTTTTAGTCGTCGGGTTTAGGTAAACAGTGAGTATCTGGCACAGCATGTAGAGGCCTAATTAAGCCTTGCTTATTCACACAACTCTGTGGCCAATGCTGAAATCACCAAGCCACTCATTTCGTATGCAAAGCATTTAAGAAAGAACGTGTTTCAAAGAGAATTTCACTATCACTAATGCATCATCTGAAAGCCGGGAGGTTTCACAGGATACGGATGCATTGGACAGCTGTGGTAATTCCTTCTGCCTAGCACTAAACTTACTGCCAAAGCGGTGATGAATTCATTGAATGCTTGAATAAGTTCTGATATGAAAGGAACCGCCTGAGATGTTCTGGCAACTTTTCATCCTGCACCAAAAACTAGTTCAGATCTTTCAGTGTACATGGAACCCTGCCCAACTTTTGAAGATTCATGCACAAAGTGCATTGGCACCATGTCATCCATAATCTCAGGACGAAGAGTGCCGTGAGGGCTTTCCAAGAAAGACAAATCTGGCGCTAGTTCCTTCCATATCCCATCTAAAGATACGGCCATCCAGAAGGGTAATTTAAAATGAAGCACGATAGCATCTTTGCTAAAGGCGGCGTGGTATTCGCAGAACAGGGGAGTTCATATAACCTCAAACACTTTCAGTGAAAGATTGGACAGAAGGGAGTGGATGGATTCTGTTTCACAAAACAGCTTGTTTTTATTTGATTTAACACCTTAAAAACACCTAAAAAACAGTGAACGCTGACTCTAAGGGCCAATATCCCAAGATGGCATGTCAAATATCCGATGTGTTTTTCTTTTCTTCTCCTCCTCTTTATCTTTCCCTCTCAGTTGATAGTTGTGCACTGCGATGCTAGGAGTGCAGAAAAAATAACTTGATGGATTGCAAAGCATCTACAGTCGCCAGCCAACAGCATCTAATCATGTCCGAGCTACGCAACCCTTTAATGAGGTCCTTGGATCAAATAAGGACAAACTACTCAATCTTAGCTCTTAAAGGTGAAATGACTCATTTTTTGGAACATGCATTAGCAAAGTGAACTGCGAAAATAGTGACAGGCTCATTTCCCACCATCTACCACTGGTCGGTCAAACAAACTCTCCCACCTCAAACTTGTGCTAATCACGTCAGGATGCTAAAACAAACAGATCAATATTTTGATAGTGCCTCAGTGTTTACTCTTTATTGCTTATACTTGTCACTGCATATTAAGCTGGGATAGGACAAAGTATTTTAATATCCAGAACGCACATCAGCTAGTCGATCAGACAGTAATAACATCAGTGAGCAGACTACTAAAGAACAAAACATAACATTTACTGAGGTCGATTTTTAAAGTAATTTTAAAACAGCACTTAAAGGGCGATCTGTGTTAGTTTAGATTTACCTTGAAGTGACATATGTTTCTTGTTATCATGAGGCACCAAGTGTAACCTAACTAATTTTGTGGGTTGATCAGAGCCATATTTTTGTACACAGTGCTTTGACAAATTGTCTTATGGGCCCGTCCTGATCTCGTTCTCCTCTCTCCTCTCCAATAATTTCCTTCTCTTCTCAAACTGTCCTATATATCAAAAGTTTGGGGTCGGTAATATTTTTAGGCAACACTTTACAAGTCTCATTTGTTAACATTAGTTAATGCATTATCTAACATGAACTAACAATATATATTTACAGCATTTATTAATCTGTTAATGTTAGTTAATAAAATGTTCATGTTAGTTCACAGTACATTAAATAATGTTTACAGATACAGCTTAAAATTTAAATAATGTATTAGTAAGTTTTCAACTTAATATTAAAGTGCCCCGCCACCTATTATGCCTTTTTTAAGGTTCCCTAATATTGTTATAAGAGTCTCCTACAATAGGTTTACTTGCATGCAAGGTCAAAAAACGCTTTCTTTTTCTCAAAATATGCATTTAATATCACCTCATTTTCCAATGATTCTCAAACGATTCGTTCAAAGCAGTTCTAAGATTCAGTCTCTCTAAAAACCCTCCTTTCCGTGAGCCTACTCTGTTAACATCATACAGATTGCCCAAAAATTTTTGATTGAGCCATCTTTCAAAAGCAAGCATTGAGTGAATCCCGCGTTGAACTCCCCAAGATTTTTTTTCAACTCCCCGAGATTAGAGAAGTAGTCGATAGTAAAATGACGTGTTTGAGGGCGGGGTCAAGTTGTTCGCTGCTGGCCAATGTAGAAGACAGGTGGGAATTATACAAATGTGTTACCAGTGACGTGTAGCAGTGTTAGTCAGTGTTACAGATTTTCAGAAATGTTTTTGAAATAAGTCACCAATACTCACCAAGCCTGCATTTATATTTCCAAAAATACAGTAAAAACAATTTTGTCAAATATTTTTACAATTTTAAATAACTGTTTTTCCCTCTTTTTATTTATTTTGTTTTCAATATGCATTTTATTCCTGCGATGCAAAGCTAAATTTTCAACAGCCATTACTCCAGTGTCACACGATCCTTCAAAAACAATTTTAATATGCTGATTTGGTGCTTGAGTAACATTTCTTAGTATCAATGGTGAACACAGTTAATATTTTTGAGGAAACCATAATACTTTTTTTTTTATTATTATTATTTATTCTTATTTAGAAGTATTTCCATTTATTTGAAATGAAAATCTTTTGTAATATTATTCTTTACTGTCACATTTGATCAGTTTAATGCATCCTTGCTGAATAAAAGTATTCATTTCTTTTAAAAAATCTTGATGACTCTAAACTTGAACAAAACTGTATAACTTAAAAAAAGGTGACACAAAATGCAGAATTCCATAATAAAATGCATTTATACTTTTTATTCTCTTCATAAAAGCAAGATAAAAGCCACTTGTGTTTCATCAACAAAAATGTAAAGTCAGCATTTTATAGACTGTATACACATATTGGTTTCGAAATGTAAATTCTGTAGGTAACACAGTGCTGACTTTACATTCCCATTGACAAACTCCAGTTGGCTTTTGCATTTCTGTGTAACAAATGCATTAAAATGGCATACCGTCATAAAACATCACAATTCATGTCAGTTCGAAAAATTAGTCAGGTTACACCTGACACCCCATAGTTTTTAGGCCTATTTTAGAACGTCTGAAAGGAAATACTGAACCCCAACCGGCTTAGTAATGGTTTTGTGTAAGAGATCTAACAGACTTAACCTCTCTCCTGTCATCTTGACATACAGCACCTGTGAATAGGTCATCTGACACAGGAGACACCCTGGATGAATCTTTGAAGAGATGTAACAAGGAGATAAATAAAAGGTTTATTTATTTATTTTGTTCCTTCCTGCCCTTTCTCATTAACCCTGCGAGACATCTTGATGAATGGCTCGGTAGTGTTTCACAGGTGTCCAATTTACTCTCTGTTTTTGCAGCAGCATTTTGAAGTGTCATTTTGGATTAGTTCATCACTCATTCATGCACCAAAACACCAGACTCGCACTCCATCAGTACTCGCAATTAATAAAACACAAGAGAAATGTTCAATCTACAGCACGTTTAGAATATACAATTAACAGTTATAGCGTCGCCAATGAACCATGTAAGAAGTTATGAGCAGCGAGATGAAATTGTGAAGTTTGGAGTTGCGTACAGATAGAGCTTCACGCTCGTCTGAGAGTTTTTAGCGCTACATTGGCTGTCTGACAGGAACCCAGGTCTCCCAAAATGACGAGCTGTCACTTGGCATTACATAACCGGTTGAAGTGTAGTGATTTTTTCATGCGGGTACGCAGGAAGGGGCCTGATATATTTGAGACGTGGGTGGTATTTTTCAATATTGGCAGAAAGTACCGAAACTCATTAACATCTGAGAAAGGCATTAAAAGATGTCGGAAGGAGATGAGTTACACACTTCTCTGTGGCTCTAGCAGGAAATTACATGCTGGCGCTACACGGTTTCTTGTGAGTGGCACATCCATTGGATGCTTTCTTTCTTTTTTTTTCTTTTTTTTTTTAAAAAAGGAGGACTTTTTCACTTTAAAGTCACTTTCGCAGCAAATTTTTTAAAATAAACTTACAAATGCACAGCTGGTTGGCCGCTCCCTGACGATTCAGAGAAGAAAGGATAGAATTAAGAGGCTCAAAGGGGAAGAATGTGTTTAGAATTCATTTGCACAATTACAAATTGATGAGAGCATGTTAATTCCATCTGATAATGTTTAATTAGATTTGAATATGCAAGGATGCTGTTAAATATTGTACAGGGGTGCAGTCAGTCATTCCCAGATAAAAACATAAATCCGCACCATGTGTGCCATTTCTCATTCTTTGGAACGGCTCGGATGGAGTCGCTTGGGATGGATTATTCGCTCATCACAGAAAACAAGGAGACGTATTACAGATTCGCAACTGAGAATTTGTGTTTTCGACAACAACCAAGGCCAACACTGCTGAAGCCACATTATTGCGTTGTGCTATGCAAATATCTTGTGGGACGTAACTAAGAAAGTTGTGAGCACATTTGGACTGTGTTTGAGACTTATTGGGTTGAATCCCCTCTGGCTGCTCCATTGTGCAGCACAGTGAAAAGTGCTGAGGGAGGCATGTTGGGCAGACTCAGGGGACTATACCGACTCTCTGTTCCTCCCTAGCCAGCCTATCTCTGGCTGTCTGCTCACTTTAATGAGTGCACACACACACACGGTTGCCTCACATAACAGAGCACTCTGATGATAACACAATCCATTAGAATTCAGCTAAGCCCGTAAGTTCTGTTAGAACTTCAATTGAGCTTCAAAGAGGAAATGTGGTTACTCCAGGACTCTCCCCGTGTTCCGAGATAGAGGGGACCCTTGATGTCAGACCAGATGAAATTTCACCTGTGAGCCTGATGTGTGCTAATGAAAATGTAAATGTAAATGCAATCATCAATTACTCACTTGTGTAATGATATTTCTTCAGCAAATCATAAAAGGTAAACTTTCTAAACAATATCCTGGTCAATCGTTTCAACATAAATGAACATGAATGAGGAATTAAGAATTCTTCATAGCGATGTGAACAAATCATGAATCATTTAATCAATTGATGCAGTTCACAAACTGGTTTGAATGATTCACTCACAAATCCAACTGATCCGGATCAACTCTGTGCCGGTTCAACCAGTTTAAGAAATTGGCTGCATCCAAAATCATATGCTCTCTAAGTAGATCCTTGTGTTGAAGAAGTAATTTCTTAGCAATTGTAAAAAGGTATGTTCTATATAGTATGAATTTGAGTAAAGTGATAAAAAGTACAAAAAGAGTAAAGTGCCCAGTGGATGCACACTTCAGAATCTTGTAGCAATTAGTAGGTTATATACTGAATACTCTCATTCAAACATACTACACTTTTTATATGTGGTTTATCGCCTACTATAATTAGGGAAGTATGCAATTTCAAATGGAATCATTGTTCTCTGGAGTTGGGTCTTTTCACGGAACCAGTTGATCCAGTTCTGAATGTTCCAGTTATTTATAATTTCTTTAGTTCAGTTTCTTATGTTCAACTCATTGATTCAATGATTTGGTCAGAGCTAATAACACTTTGTGTTGCTGGAAGTTCGCTTTGAGTGCGCGGGAACTATTCACGTGGTGGAGTCCACGGCATTTTTTGTAACTTTCCGCATAGCTCCGCATCCGAACATGCACGAGTTCAGGGCAATTCTAGCTGAACATGCACGCGTTCAGGGCGATTCTAGCCGAACATGCACGTCTGTTCTGGCGTTTGTGTGAAACAGAAGCAGTTTAATGTGAAGTGCAAACTCCATCAGAAATTTTTTTTTTTTTTTGCATAGTTTGTCCAAGGCTTCTTATTTGAAGTACGTTTTATTTTTATTGTATAAAATAGAATTACAATTCATTTAGATATTAATTATACACTATTTGCTTAAAGTTGTCTTGTGTTTGATGCGTAATACAGCCAGTAGTTTAAGATTGTTTTAAGTTTGTACATAAAGAAATTATTAATTCATCAACTCAATAATCACAATACCAAAACACTCAAACTAACTCTTCACACCGGATTACCAACGGTTTTAGAGGACAATTACTCCTTTTCTCTCCCCTGTCATTTCAAATAGTAGACAATGGTGAACGTGACAAGTATAAAAGCCTCGTCTGTTTCAGAAGGAGCTCTCGCAGTCAGCGGAGCCAGGCGAAAGTATAAATCCCGCGTAACTTTGTTGTCGTCTTCTAAATGCCGGGAGTGGGACTCGAGGAAGCGATGTCAGTCGCGTGTGCGTAGTGAGACACAGGAAACAGAAATACTGCAAAATAATAATGACTAAACGAGACGAAATAACGTTAAAACATCTCGTTTCGTCTCTTTTTGGTCAACGAAAATGAAGAGACATTTTAGCATAGTTTTTATTTTGTAAACCACATTTAGTCTCGTTTTTATTCGTCATATTGCATTATACATTTAATTATAGTCATCGTCACATGACCAGCATTTACGTTGCATCTCGTCTCGGTTTCGTTACATGATAAAGGTTCGTTGACGATGATATTTAGTAATAATTTTCGTTGACGAAAGCAACACTAGTTGAGATCAAATGCTGGCCTGGTCAGACATCCAAATTATGCTAAAGCTGACATTTTGCCTCTGGTCCCAACTGTGAAATATACAGAGGTTTGGCTTCATAGCACATTGCTTAGTAACCATACTGATATGAACCAATTACTCTCGTCTCTAAAGTTAGATCTGAGAAATGCATATATTGTGTAGGTGCACAAGCCCAAGGATCTGACATTTTTTCAGAACTTTTATAAAGAGATAATAAAACAAACGCTCTTGATTTGCAGAAATGGAGGAGCAAATTTAGAAATGCGCTTTATAAATAGCTTTTCCTCAGGTTTGATGTTTTACAGTACATATGAGGATTATATACTGTACAGTATTTTACTGGTCTGAGATATTACAAACACTATTTTTGTACAATCACCTGGCAACAAGCACTTTGAACAATTGCCACCCCTCCCACTGTTCTGAATCAGCTAATTTAATCAAAATCACGGCACTCTCATAATGCGTCTGCTTTAATGTGATTTAATCAATTACCCGCTTCATATCTGTTGCCCCAGACACACTTGTGGCTTTTAAGGCAACTGATATCATGTGCTCAGAGCAAACATAATGCAAGCAAATGTGCTTAAAGGATGCCAGCAGATGCCAGCCCTTCACATGGCACCAGCTGTTCAAAACATGCAAGGAACTTCTCAAAAAAGTTGTTGTTGTAGCCCTGGCCTTTGTTAACCCCACCAAGATTGTCAATGCCCACCACTGCCCTTTCATATCAATACTACTCTGTTCTGCTGTGCATTCAGGGTCTGCTGGAGTCCATAGGCATGCACATAGTCCTAAAGGGCAAATTACTCTTTTCTTGAAAGTTCAGCCAGTAGTCATCTGTCTGCTAAATACCCATTGGCCTGAGAGTCATTTCTGGCCTCCGCTACCGCCAAACATCATTCAGAGAGGCAATGGTTTCGGAGTGGCTATTTAATTTCATCTGAGAAGAGAAGCAAACAGTTATTTTAATTTCATCATACGGGGTTCTTCTTAAAGATTCATTTTCTTTTTATTAATCTTCCCACATGTGCTTTTTAGCTTCAGATTTGTGTGGTCTTTAAACTCTGTTGGAATTAAAAACGTAATTGATATTCACATGGTGCAATGGACCTCTGTCTTCAATAGCAGCCAGACTATTTGCAATACAACTCACTGGTTAAATTTGGATTAGAACCTGAGTGATTGTACGATGTGATTTTGCCAGACAATTTCCTTGGATCAACATTTTTTTTTTTGGTTTCTCTGGAACAATATTCCTATCAAACCAATTATGGCTAATAAAAGTGATACCCAAAACCCTAACTTTGACCATTAACTAACCCTAAAATTAGATGGAAACAATAAGTTATTACAAATGTTGTCTAAGAATGCAAGTCTAACTTTAACCCTAAAATCTGATTGGTTGATCCAAGAAAACAAAAATGATAAATTATATCATTAACAATTCTTAACTGATGATCCCAAAAAGTTGTAAGCGAGCAATATTAAGAAATGAAGTATTAGTAAATATAAAATAAAAATGATTATATGAGAATTATTATATTTTTATAATAATACATATATAATATTAATATTACATAAAATATTAATTGTATAAAAAATAAAATAAAATAACTACCCCTAAAATTTGAATAATTTATTAGATTGTTCAAATGTCATTCAAGCACCAATTCAATCCTAAAATCTTATTGGCTGATCCAAGAAAATTAGTAAATAATATAGTCATTTATGTTATATAATTTCATTATTTTATATGATAAATTGCAATAAATAAATGGGTTAAATTTATGAACCTAAAAATGGAGAAAACAAGCAAAATTTAAAAAATAAGATATTAAGAAATATAAATGAAATTAGAATTTTATAAGTATATTAATATATATATATATATATATATATATATATATATATATATATATATATATATATATATATATATATATATATATATATATAAATACATTATTAAAATATTAAACAATAAATCCATTGTGTAAAATAAAAGAAAATAATCATAGATTATGCTTAAAATTAGAAGAAAATAGTAGATTGATAAATTAATAGATTCATTCATTCATACTATTGTTCAAGTACCAACTCAACCCTATCCCTGAAACCTGATTGGTTGATTTATGGATGCTGATCCATGAGCATGCTCTATTCTTGGCTAAATCACAACACAATTTGTCTGAGAATATTTTTAGTTGGAGAGAAAATGAAAACAGAAAATCCAGATCAACTGTGAATAAGTTATACAAACACCAGCAGGTCATAAAGACCCCCCACTCATATATTCACAAAACGGTTCTCCTGACTGAAAACACACACACACGCATACGTGCCCTCTCATATGCCATGTACTGTGTACATTACACAACCACAACCACTTTTCCAGTAGCATGTGTGTCTGGCAGTCAGAAACAGACAGTACAGTATCACTGAGCACAGTTCAGCTTTTGTGTGAACATGAATTGTGCATTTATGACTACAGATCACACACCCCTCGCTACTCCCACTAATAAAAGCAGGATTATTACAAAAAATCATCATGTACGATGGCAAAGGCTGTTGACTTTACAAGCTCCCCCTTGTAATACTCTAATAATAAAGTTTTGTGTACCTCGAAGGAGCAATTTCCTAGAGCGTCAATGAGCGTCTTTCTACCGGGAGGGAAATAAAAGAAACCCACAGGAATATTTCCTGTTTTCATCAGTTTTTTTAGACGTTTTCTAATGCCGCTTACTTCATATTTCATGTGCTTTGGCCGATTTAAAGGCCTCTCGCAGGTTATGCCTACTGATCAAAAATTCATCACAGTGGGAGAGAGTTGCAGTCAGACTGTTTGTTCTGTGGCAGATTCGGCCTGTTACGATTGGTGAAAAAGGAAATACAAATGCTAAATCTGCCCAAAGAAAGAAAGAGAAAACGAAAAGCGTTTGTTCTTTGAGTTAGAACAAACAGCCAGTTCAGGAAACCGAACCATAACGAGGTGGCGGCCGTTTCGTGACTGTCTGAAATTTGGGGTCCTGAGGGAAAGAGTGGGGGATGGTAGGATGTGGCACTGCTGCATCAGCATGTGTGCAGTAATGCGATAGCAGGACTCCGCCACACAAAGAAAACACGCCTGCTCGAACACTCCCATCTCTGGTCCCTGGGGGGCTCTGTAGTAATTACCGCACTAAACCTGCCCTAAACCGGGCCCTGTATACAGAGGTGAAGGGAGCATGCTGGCAAAGTTTTCTACCATATTCACTGCAGCTGGGCTAGGCTGAAAGGATTCAGCTTCACTCCAGATGTGTCTGAACTGGCAGCGCCCTTCATGTTTTGAGGAAACTGGGCCTCAGCCATATACTACAAGACTGGAGATACTTTCAGCCTACTTTGCATTATAAAATGTGGCAAAAAGTCTATAAAATATTTGATTTGTTCTCATACCATTGAAATTAAGCCTACAACTGGCCTGGGTCAGAGAGCATGAATAGGTGCATAAACTTTTATAAATTATTATTAAGTTATTTATAGGTCAAAAATCAATCACCTTAAATTACCATGTTAAGTGGAAACAAATCCTGGAAATAGCAGTAGACAAATGGAGAAAGCACATAAAATAAAAACTAAGAAAGCAGAAATCTATAATATATATATATAAATATAATATATATATATATATTAAAATCAATCCAAAGCCTTTGTCAACAAAATAATGACTTTGTTCTCCAATTCCTTTGTCAACAGTCTCCTCTGTGTCTCTCCATATCACCGTATGCTGCGTATGCTGTGCTGTTTCTATGTGTATTTAGCTTTGATTTGAAAGAAATCAGTGCATCCTTGAGGCACAGCGATATGGAGAAACACAGAGGAGACTGTTGACAAAGGAATTGTTGAATAAAGTGGTTATTTTTGTTTTCTTCGCTTACAAAAAATGTTCCCGTCGCTTCATATAACCCAGATTGCACGTCTGATGGCAGATGGAATATTCTGACGACGACTTTGATACCTTTTATTGACCTTGACATTGCTATTTACTTGCCAGTCTATGGGACAGTCACAGGCCTCCCGGTTTTCATCCAAAATATCTTAAATTGTGGTCCGAAGATGAACGGAGCATTTACGGGTTTGGAACGACATGAGGGTAAGTGATTAATGACAAAATTTTCATTTTGGGGTGGAGTATCCCTTTAACATGAATGAAAATTGTGTAAACAAAGGCAAAGCAGTCCAGATGTAGTTCTGGTCTTAGGCCCCAGTGAAGGCTCGCATGTCACAAACACACAACTAAACTAACTGTTTTCATCCATAGTCTCTAAAGGGGAAGAAGGGGAAAGAGGGAGGTCTGCTATCTAATCTATTCCATATGGGACAGATTCAGTGTACATGTGACATACGCAGGTCACATGACTTCACCAGCAGTGCTTTTCTTCTGCTCAGTGGAAAAACAAGAAAACAAGGTTTAATCAGATCTGAGGCACCTCACGTTATCGCTTCAAAAAAGTTCTGTTCCTTTACTTCAAACGGTCATGCTCTGTTTTTCAATAAAAATGTTTGAAGATAAATGTATGAACAGGTGTCTTTGTGTGAGTTCTGCTGTGTCAAATCTGGAACTTTATAATACCGCTGCTCCAAGCCAGTTGCGATAAACCCCTTAAGCAAAGAATACACTAAATGTATAATTGCGTCACAATTGGGTTTTCTTACCTTAAAGGAACAGTCCATCCAAAAATGAAAATGCTGCAATCATTTACTCACCCTCATTTTGTTCCAAACCTGTATTACTCTTTTTCTTTCTTTCTGTGGAACACAAAAGAAAGTATTTTAAAATGTTTGTAAACAAATAATTTTTGGTTCCCACTGACTTCCATTACATGGACAAAAACACAATGCAAGTCAATGGGAAATGAAACTCTTTGGCTACCAAGATTCTTCAAAATATCTTCTTTTGAGTTCCACGGAAGAACGTGTTTGGAACGACATGATGGTAACTAAATGATGACAGAATTTTTTATTTGTGGGACAGAATTTTCATGAATTTGTTTATTACAAACACAGCTTTTCACTTCACAAGACGTTAATTGATGGACAGGAGTCATTTGGATTACTTGTGAATTACTGTGGTGTTTTTATCAACTGTTTGGACTCTCATTCTGATGGCACCGCTTCACTGCAAAGGATCCACTTGTGAGCAAGTGATGCAGTGTTAAATTTCTCCAAATCTGTGTTGATGAATAAAATCTCAACTATATTTTGAATGGCCTGAGGGTTACTCATTTTTTAGCAAATTTTAAATTGTGGGTGAACTATTCCATTAAAGGCATAGTGTACCCGAAAATGACAATTCTGTCACCAGTTACAGTACTCACCCCACTGAGTTTCAAAATGAATGAATGGCTGATTGACTGACTAAAAGCACTTTATATTAGTTGTGCATAACCTAACTGATGTTACAACAAACATGTCTGTGTACCCCCTCATATGCTCAAACTTTCCTCACTATTTTTTAAAACGAAGTGACAGTGATGGCCAGGAGGAAGAGCACATGTTCAAAAGTGCGTTTAGAGTGATGTGATGGTGCAAAAAAGAGGTTACAGAGTAAAAAGCAAAAAATATAATAAAAAAAAGAGAGGAAAAGAGACAGAGCAGGAGAGAGAGAAAAGAGAGGAGAGAGAAGAGAAGAGGGAGAGAAGAGAGAGAGAGAGAGAGAGAGAGAGAGAGAGAGAGAGAGAGAGAGAGAGAGAGAAAGAGACTGCTGCGCTGGCTGCTGGTCTGCAAGCACTGCAGAGGAAGAAACACTGGGCTAATTGTTGCAATCCTGCAGCAGCAGACTTGTGACTGAGGCTTAACTGTGTTTTCATTTGAACTGAGCACATCTGGGCCTGGCAGCTCTCTGAAACATCACGGCACTATGCTAGCAATCGTCCAAAACAACAAACTTAGACGAGAAACACAGACATTTGTTATCTAATAGCTTGTAGATGACTTTAGGGTGATTAGGGCTTTATGCATGTTCTGTTTTCATTTTCCCTCTCATGCCCTCTTTCTTAATAAGGTTGTTGTTGTTCTGAAGATCATGTGAAAACTCGTATGACCGGTTGCTGGACGCCTGTGATGTGAGCCTGGAAATTGTGCGTGTGCTTTTCTGTAAGAGAGAGACATTTTATTATGTTAAACACTTTATAAATATTTTATTTATAGAATATTATTAAGTGCTGAATTATGGGAGGAAGAGAATTTACAGAATCACAAAAAAAATAAATAAAAAAAAATCTAAATGACATGCCAGGCAAACTCAAAGGCTACAGTATGTTATAATTAGCAAATATCCATAGTACTAGTACTTCTTTTACATAGTATGCAGTTATGTATACTGTTCATGCATTCTGTGAATTTGCTGTATTTCATGCTGAATGCAACACACCTAATGGGTGTTGCTAGGCACAACAAACTGAGATAATTTCTTTTAAGAAAATGTAAAAATATTAAAGCGATAGTTTAAGATAATTTAAAGAACATTCAGATCCAAATAACACTGACAACATTTGTATGGAAAATAAAATAATAAAAGAATAAAAGAACATGCATACAGGTTCAGAACAATATGAGGGTAAGTAAATGGGTGAATAATGCATTAATTAATGCATCTCTGCATTAAACAACAACAGAAGACAATTCTGTGTAAGATATATAGTGTCTTGAGAGTGGAATACTGTATTCCATAATGCAGCGTGATTGAACTTCACTTTGCCATAAATTAAGACATCTTTACAGAAACTAGCATTAAAATCCAATGTAAACACTAATTTCGGTTAGAACTGAATGCACGTTGACTGAAATATGCAACATAATTATGTCAAAAACAATGTGGGATATAACTGCATAATGGGGCAAAAAGTACTCAATGTAAACTGTGCACTATGCAGAGAACAGTAGTTTCCAACTTCAAGACCAAGGTTTTGCATGAGACATCAAGTGGAAACCCACAATTTGCAGCAAAATATCAAACAGCCTGATTGAATTTAGGGCCTTGATGATAACAACAAAAGATATGGGATGCTTTAAAAAGCTAATAAGCCTAACGATGCATGATTATATAGTTAGTTGCATTTTATTATCAGCATTTAGCATTGTTTTTCCCTGCCATCCACGATACTCAATACAGACTTTAATACCATTTTTGGGCCATGACCCAACTATTACACTAGTATTTCATTCCCGAACACAGCCAGGCTCATGTTGTTTGCAATTTGGAGGATGTGCACTAACCGCTAGGCCGTGACTTGGGCGTAATTAGCATCTGCAGGCATTTTAAGCAATTCCTGATACACAATAGCAGTAAAACCCCAACTAAAAGCAAACTTCTGCTGTGAAAAAGAAGAGATCTGAGAGGTTGACATGAAATAGGAGCCTGGGGAAGAGGTGCTGAGATAACTTTAACAACTATTACTGTATCCGTGCCAAGTCTGATAGGACAGCTGAACACAGATTAATTCTCAGGAGGTGTGTGTGCGTGAGTGTGTGTGAGCTTAAGTTTGTCTTAAGATGGCCAGAGGCACACTTCCTCTCCATCTCATCTCTCCTGCTCTCAGCTCTGATAGGACCTCAGCCAGCATTCAGATGGTTATATATGCCTGGCGGTTTAACAGATAAAACGCTCCGCTCAGTAGGGCAGCCTGCCAGGCTTTTTTCTTTTCTTTTTTTTTTAAATAATACAACCTAACGTGGGGAAAGAAGGGAAAAGGACTCTAACAATGGAAACGAGAGAAAGCCAGACAACAAAGCAGACACAGAGGGGAAGAGGGATGTAAATATTTAATGGGCTTATTGCTGCATCAGTGTCCTACATAAAATGGGGGTAAAACTTAGGGTTTGATAAGCATTTTCTCTCAGATGCAAATATACTATACATATATCTACTAAAAAAAGCGGGAAGCGGATCAGAGAAAAATTCTTGCTCAGTCAGAGCATTAACAGACTTGATGAAATTCTCAGTTACAGAAATAGAAATTGGCACAAATGATACAACTATTGACATATAAGATTACAGACGTTATGCTCTGGTATTGGAAGTTCGGAGTTTGATGAAAAATATTTGAATTTATATTGAAATTGGCAAATTTGAGCATAGTTTGAGACATTATCGCTGTCTCTTCTAAAAGTATACAGCAGGGAGGTACTTGGCAAGATCCTGATTTTACTTTGTTCAGTAAAAAAAATTATTACAACTTAGGCACTGAAAATACAATAATTAAAATTGATGATTTTTTTTTTTTTGTAATTGCTTTAACACATTGAGTTACTAAGAAAATAAAAAATAATGATGAGGCTGATTTCTCTGACAGAGCTCTTTACCCATTTACCTTACACCTCTCCAAAACACAGCAATTTCCCTAATTTTTTATCCCATTAAATGTCTCAGTTCACACCAATTTCAAAGTAAATGCAATTATAAAATAACAGATTCTACAACTTCTCAAATTAGTGCACTCATGGCCGTAGCCAGGCTTTGAAAATTAGTGAGGTCCAGGGGGGTTCATAATAGCCCCCTCTTTATAGAATTTTGCTATAATAGCCCCTATAAATACAATTAATTATATACACTACTAACATTTTAAAAGAGACAGAAATTATAGATGTTTGTGAAAGATGTTTTCTCTGTTTTGGAGGGATGATCATTTTTAAATCATACCCTATTTACTGCATCAAAATTTGTTAATACTTTACTATATTTATGGGGTGGATACCATACATATTGCTGTTATAGTTTTTATTTATAACCATTATATAGCTAATAACTTCGTCTAGTGCTCTTATGAATGTTTATAGCATGATTTGTGAAAATTTAACTACTATACTGAATGACTTAGCGTAGACTTCTTCATGGTTAGTGTTTGCGTATTTCATTCCATTCTGTAACCTACTTGTTCTACAGATCTCTGCACTAGTGTTAAATGCTACAGAATTTGACAGCGTTGATAATGTTTCTGACAGATAATATTATGATTTATTTATGTTTCCCTTACTGAATGTTGTATCTTGTCAGCATAACCTGTCCGTGGACTTTTTTGATTACTGCCAGTTTAAGTCCCGGCGATGCAAAGTTGCCAAATATTGCTATTAAATAAACGAAAAACCTATAAATAAATAAAATAAACCGAAATTATTTCAAATCTTTTGCAAATTAGATAAGATAAAAATATTGCTGACCCTAAACCGCAACTTCGTACTTTATTAACTTTCTAAAGTGTCAAATTAAGTGTAAAAGACTAGTCCAAAAATGCTTATAACAGCTGGATCTAGTAGGCTGTGACCGCGTCCTCATTCACAACTCTCTCAAGCCTTGTTCACTCCGCCAGTGTCTCACAGCGATCACTTTTATACCATGGACACTAAACATTCTGAATTAAACTGCATTATACATGCAGACATTCATATGAGGAGTTTAACAGCAAATTATTCATTCAGAGAACAAATTTTATATTTGAACATGAAAAATGTACCAAGGTCCAGACCTCGGTGACCTTATAGCTGGCTACGGGCCTGAGTGCACTTAAACTTTAGGAGGAAGATATACTACCGTTCAAAAGTTTTGTTTGTGGTCAGTAAGTTTTTTCTTTTAAAGGAGTTAAAACTTTTGTTTAGTAAGAACACATTACACTAATCAAAAATGACAGTAAATAAACTTATAGGCCTAATGTTACAAAAGATTTCTACTTCAAATAAATGCTGGTCTCTTGAACTTTATTTATATTATATAAAAATGTATGGTTTCCATAAAATCATTAAGCAGCACAACTGTTTTCAATTGATAACGTTTCTTAAGCACCAAATCAGCATATTAGAATGGTTTCTGAAGGATCATGTGACACTGAAAACTTTTGTCATCACAGTAATAAATTACATTACAATTACATATTTAAAATATTATTTTTAATTATAATATTTTACAAAATTGCCGATTTTTAAATCAAACTAATGAAGCCTTGGTGAGCATGGAAACTTTTCACTAACATAAAAAAATCATACCAACCCAAAATTGTAGTTATGATTAAGTTTAAAAGTGAACCACTGTACAAATGACCTTTCAATAATGTTACGGCTAATGCAAAATGAAATGCTGAAAACATTTCAGACTGAAGGAAGTATTTCAGCCTTTCAGCCAAATTTGCCTTTCAGTATTTCAGCCTTTTAGCCTAATTTGCTCTCCATTAATCTCAATGCTGCGTGGGAGAAACAACTGAATTATTAAAGCTCTCATTTGTGATATTTCTTTCCTGTTGGAAAGAAGTATGAAGGGATGAGGAAAACTTTGAGATTAGATGCCTGTCATGTGTGGTGAAGGAATTGAGATCTTGTTACCAGTTGCAGCATCATTCATCCCGTCAATCCCCTTTTTAAGCCCTGAGCAGAGACTGGTACAGTCTACCTCTCTCTCTCTTTTCTTCTTCCCCACCCTTATGTTTCTTTTCTTTTCTGTCTCTGTCTTTCTCTCTCTCCCTCTGTTGTTCAATGTCCAGACAAAGTCTGGTGTGGACAGACAAGGGCCAGCTGTCCACCGCAGCCACCCCCCACCCCCACCCCACCCACCAAACCCACCCTCCCCCCCCACCAAACCCACCCTAACCAGCCTCCAGTAACATCTGCTGCTTCCACTCACAATATCACACAAATGAATGGACGGACATTTATGGAGAGAGAAGCCAAACTGATGTGGATGCAAATCTAACATGACTTCCTGTGCCCCTGCGGTTTCAGCAGTGGGACGGCGGGTGAATGAGCCTCTGTTCTGTAAAAGCTGTTGTCCAATTCCCCCTCCTGCTCTCTACCGCTGTTTCTCCCACACCTGATGCCCACTGCTGTTCTCTGACATGCCAGTACACATAAACACAGAATAAAGGTCAATTCAACCCAAGCACAGATTAACGGCACTCTTTGCTGCGACAAGCCTTTAAAATCTAAAACAATGAATCACTAAGAACTCCTTCACACTTCCTGTGACGAAGCATTTTTATTTTTATTTTTGCTGTGTATGTTCATTTTTCTGTTCATTCAGCCGAAAAATAAAAATAAAATAATAATACTAAAAAAAAAAAAAAAAAAAAAAAAAAAAAAAAAAAACACTGACCTGACACTGACAAGTTTTTAGGTCATGTGTCTGGAACTGGCATTCCAGATAGCCTACTTCTCAAAAATAAATAAATAATAAATAAATAAAATGCACTGTAAGAGCATTTTTATAGTATTGTATATTCAATAATTTCTTGCAAATGTATTACCTTAAGAAGTCTTTATAGTGAAATGATTCAATAATAAAATCAAATGATTCAATAATAAAAATCCCACCCCATTAAAAAACAAGCAAACAAACAAACAAACAAACAACCAAATAAATAAATAAATAATAAATAAAAATGCAAAATAAATTCATATGATTCATACAGAAATGTATCATTTTTAGAAAAAAATAAGCATGAAAGTCCACCCCTAAACCTAACCATCTATGAATGCGATTGTACAAATTCAAACTAATTAACTACCAATTCACCAAAATGTAATAGTTGCAAACTGTCTTGAAAGTGAGTTGCATTGTTCTACCAATAAAACCCTATCCACATCACAATTAGAATGAAGCGACTTAAATTACAGACAAAAACTGTCAACAAAATTAGCATATAAATGATTTACACTGATCCCAATACAAACTTTCATCTCTGAAGGCACCAGTCTAAAGGCCTATAGACTATTAGCAAGAATTTCTAGTTCAAATTTTCCCGCATGACAAAACTTTCAATCAAAACAATGCATCCTTGTGTGAGATTTCTTCCTAAGTTAAAATGACTTATTTTTTCATAAATGTGGCCTTTTTTCTTAAGGTGAAATGAACTCACCAACTATTAAGATATAAGCTTTTGGATCATGTGGGCATTTCAGCTAAACATCAAGCAGTTAATGTCATAAGGCCTAGATTTTTTTTTCAATTGAATGAATGTATGAAGGATGCATTTATATAGTGCTTTATTGTGTATTGCTGTACACCCAAAGCACTTTAAAGCATATGGGGGGGTCTCTCCTCTGACAAAAATTTTCACCTGAAAATGCTTTAAAATCAAAACGATGTATGAAATAATATGCCTAGTTGCAAGTAAAGAGCCATTCATACCATGAACTATACAACAAGTGGCTCAAATTGCAGAGGAAAATGTTTTAACAAAATTTGCATCAAAACACCATTTTTCCCTATTTATACCCCCCCCCCCACACCACAATTTTCCCCATTATAAGACTTTAAATCGAAACAATGCATCCCTATGACACCCCTTTACACTACATGCAAGAAATAACTTTACATCAAAGTGCGCTTTCTCCATGTTGCCAAATTTTTTTAATGTTCAATAGGTAAATAATCTCATGAACCAATAAGATTTAAGACTTGAGTCATGTGAGAATTCACTGAGTAAATGCCTATTCCCACCAACAGCAACATGACAAAATGACTCTAATAGCTTGATGAAAACTGCCAGCAAAATTTGCATCAAAAGTACTCACACCGAGTGAGATGCTAATTTCTGTCTGAGACTAGCACATACTGTAAACACAAACCTCCAAAGGAATCAATCTGAGAGATGCAAAAAAGCACACAATTCAAACTAACACATACACATAGAAATACACACAATCCCACCATCTGACCTCCAGACTTTGACCTCACTTTGCACTAGAATCTCAGCGGCTCACACACGCCATTCCAACACACTGCTCTGATTCACAGCCACTTGAATTCTGTAGGAAGAAAATAACTCATGTATCAGCATTCAAGTCCCAGCACTGTCGCCAGCCCGCCGCTTCTCCCTGTCCTCTCTACGTTTTTCCCTTCTTTCTCCTGTGTGTGTGCTTGTGTTTATCTTGTGTGTTATCAGGCTCACAGCTGAACTACTGGAGCCGCTGATGTTGTGCCGCTGGGGAGTTCAGGAAGGGCAGGGCTCCTGTCACAGTGGCCCCTGTTTTAAACACCTCACCTCTCCAGGGAGCATCGGGTCCCTCTCTGTAGGCACTCTTGCGGAGCCAAGGTACGGCCCACTGGCTTCTGGCTGGAGCAAAACATGGGTGCACACACACACACTGTGCACACTCACACAAACATCCATCAGAGTTGCTAATCTTCCATTCACACTTTCATCACAACAGAATTCCTCTGTGCACACTCACACATAGAGGCTGACACACACACACACACACACACTTTGTTCTCATGTCTGGCAGTCTTAAATCTGATGGCATCAAGGAGAGGCTGATGTTGTGTGAGTGTATAAACTGCCTCAGGTGACCAACACATAACAGTGAAGGAGAAACTAAAGAGGACAGAGAGTCTGCTGCCCCCCCCCCCCCCACCACACACCACACACCACACACCACACACCACACACACGCAGACAGATACGAACGTCACACAATGCAGCTCTGCTGTTTCATGGAGAAAGTTTGCTACCAAGAGAATTAAACCAAAAGTCCCTGTTCCAAACGGTGCCCTCAGCTGTTGCAATCCTTCCATGAAAATACACTTTAGTGATGTAGTGCCGCATAGACTGTTGGGTAGTTAAGCTGTCTCTTCATAGCAGAAAAAATGTTGCATTGAGAGAAAAATGTGGACACAAGGATTGTAAGCACCCTTCTGAAATACAAAATGACCAATATGACACCCTCTAGTCCAGGTTTGTGCAAAATTCAGAATCGACTCCCTTTTAATTAATGAATGTAATTTTGAATTGAACTGGCCACACCCCACAGGGAGTTGAATTGGAATGAAAGAAACATAAATCATATATCCATCCATCCATATACATATATAACAAACCCATCCATCCATCCATCCATCTGTTCTCTATCTATCCATCCATACACCAACAAATCAACCTAAATACATATCTATCTATCTATCCTTCAGTCGTAAATCTATCCATCCATACTCCACCAATTTATCGTAAATTCATCCATCGATCCATCGTAAATCTATCCGTCAATCTATCCACCCATCCATCCATTCATCCACCAATCCATCTATCAATTTTTTTTTTTCAAACCTTTCAAACCTTTAAAAAAACAAATTTATCTTGACAGGCATTTCAAGTGAAAACTTTATGTCACATGAATTTATTCTACTTCCTTATATTCAAATTTAAAATGCAATTCTGCATCCTGTTTGCTATCTCAAATCTAATTCAGAGACTGTTAGAGAAAGGCATTCTACATTCATTTCTGTAAGGCACACAAACTTGTTTAGAGCTGCTGACATGTTGATTGTTGCATTTTCTCACATCCATTTTTAAATGTGTTCTGTATGAATGTGTGTACTGCATGCATGTTTAAGTGTTTTGTTGTGTGCTGTGCTTGTTTGGAACTGTGAGGAAATCAGGAGTATGTCTCGCACATTTTGGAAGCATGTGAATGACTGACAAAACTGTGTGTCTTGTCAAACTGCAGGCGGTCACTGCAGCAGGAGAGTGAGGTGTGTTTGCGCAGAAGAAAGAAAATACTGAAAGGTTTGAGGGAGGATCAGCATGTGTTTGCATAATTCTGTGAGGAATCCACTCTCCCTCACTCTCTGAAGTATGTCACTGCACAAGAGAGAACAGAAGATCGACAAAGAAAAGAGGAACAAAGTTCAGGGGAGATGAGACAAGTACAGTACAGGTCCTTCTCAAAAAATTAGCATATTGTGATAAAAGTTCATTATTTTCCATAATGTAATGATAAAAATTAAACTTTCATAATATTTTAGATTCATTGCACACCAACTGAAATATTTCAGGTCTTTTATTGTTTTAATACTGATGATTTTGGCATACAGCAAATGAAAACCCAAAATTCCTATCTCAAAAAATTAGCATATTTCATCCGACCAATAAAAGAAAAGTGTTTTTAATACAAAAAAAGTCAACCTTCAAATAATTATGTTCAGTTATGCACTCAATACTTGGTCGGGAATCCTTTAGCAGAAATGACTGCTTCAATGCGGCGTGGCATGGAGGGCAATCAGCCTGTGGCACTGCTGAGGTGTGTTATGGAGGCCAGGATGCTTCGATAGCGGCCTTAAGCTCATCCTTAAGCTCAATCAGCCTGTGGCACTGCTGAGGTGTTATGGAGGCCCAGGATGCTTCGATAGCGGCCTTAAGCTCATCCAGAGTGTTGGGTCTTGCGTCTCTCAACTTTCTCTTCACAATATCCCACAGATTCTCTATGGGGTTCAGGTCAGAGAGAGTTGGCAGGCCAATTGAGCACAGTAATACCATGGTCAGTAAACCATTTACCAGTGGTTTTGGCACTGTGAGCAGGTGCCAGGTCGTGCTGAAAAATGAAATCTTCATCTCCATAAAGCTTTTCAGCAGATGGAAGCATGAAGTGCTCCAAAATCTCCTGATAGCTAGCTGCATTGACCCTGCTCTTGATAAAACACAGTGGACCAACACCAGCAGCTGACATGGCACCCCAGAGGTGATTCTCACGAAATCGTAGTACACTAATGGACTTCAGGCATTTTGGCATTTCCTTCTCCCCAGTCTTCCTCCAGACTCTGGCACCCTTGATTTCCGAATGACATGCAAAATTTGCTTTCATCCGAAAAAAAAAAAAAAAAAAAGTTTTGGACCACTGAGCAACAGTCCAGTGCTGCTTCTCTGTAGCCCAGGTCAGGCGCTTCTGCCGCTGTTTCTGGTTCAAAAAGCACACGCCTGTGCACGGTGGCTCTGGATGTTTCTACTCCAGACTCAGTCCACTGCTTCCGCAGGTTCCCCAAGGTCTGGAATCGGTCCTTCTCCACAATCTTCCTCAGGGTCCGGTCACCTCTTCTCGTTGTGCAGTGTTTTTTTTGCCACACTTTTCCTTCCCACAGACTTCCCACTGAGGTGCCTTGATACAGCACTCTGGGAACAGCCTATTCGTTCAGAAATTTCTTTCTGTGTCGTTACACTCTCGCGCTTTGAGGGTGTCAATGATGGCCTTCTGGACAGCAGTCAGGTCGGCAGTCTTACCCATGATTGCGGTTTTGAGTAATGAACCAGGCTGGGAGTTTTTAAAAGCCTCAGGAATCTTTTGCAGGTGTTTAGAGTTAATTAGTTGATTCAGATGATTAGGTTAATAGCTCGTTTAGAGAACCTTTTCATGATATGCTAATTTTTTTGAGATAGGAATTTTGGGGTTTTCATGAGCTGTATGCCAAAATCATCAGTATTAAAACAATTAAAAGACCTGAAATATTTTCAGTGGTGTGCAATGAATCTAAAATATATGAAAGTTTAATTTTTATCATTACATTATGGAAAATAATGAACTTTTATCACAATATGCTAATTTTTTGAGAAGGACCTGTAGTAGAAGTCATAGGAGAGGAGAAGATGGAAGATCAACTTATAGCAGAGGAGAGGAGATCAAAGGAGCAGTGTTGGGAATTAACTTACCAAAAGCACTAATAACTTTGTTCAATAATTTGGGGTCTGTGAGATTTTTTTTTATTTGTATTTTTTTTATTATTGAAACAAGTTTCTTATTCTCACCAACACTGCTTCTATTTAATCAAAAATACAGTAAAAGAAGCATTTTTTAAAATATATTATCAAAATTTAAAACAACAGTTTTGTTGTATTTAGTATAAATTTACCTGTTCAAGTTTGATATAACTGAGATTCATTCAAACCCAAATGGCAAGAAATGGCCACCTCTGTACAAATATATTTGAAATATATGCTAAATATATGTTGGAAACAGTGGCTTAATATTATTAGTTTCAACCTTCATATACCAAAATATATTTCTAAATGTATTTCAGCAGCAAAATTCATTTACAGTCCTACAGAAGCCTACATTTAGGATAAATACAAAAGTGGATGGCCTACTAGAGTTCAAAAGTAGATTTATAATGATTTAATGATGCTTAATACTTTTATAATATTGCAATATTGCCTTTTTTGGAGCATTTTAAATTACGTGTTTCTTGCTGAAGTTTATTCAATATTCACATGTTCACACGTGTTACAGACAACAAATTTTCTTCAAATGTGACATGTGAATGCATTTACTTGGACTGAAATATATAGAGGGCAAAATATACCTTTTATAAATGTTTTCAAAAATGTAAAATATACTTTTAAAAATAGACAAAAAATACATTGATAAAAAATATATTTATGTAAATATATTTTGAAACATATTTTAGAAAATGTATTTCTTGTCCATTTATTTTATGTATATATATTAAAATATATTTTCAAAAAGACACAAAAAAGGGCAAAAAATGGCAAAAAAAAAAAAAAAAAAACTTTTTGGAGAAATTATATTTCCTGTAAATATATTTTTGAAACATATTGCACAAATATTTTTTTGGCCATTTTTTGTACATTTTGAAATATATTTAAAAATATATTTGAAAAAAAAGAAGAGAGAAGAGATCAACATAATGTAGAAGAAAGCAACACAACTGAGACAAATGAGATCAACGTACTGTAGGAGGAGAAGAAGAAATGAGATCAAGGGAGAGAAGCAGAGATCAACACAGAGGAGAGAAGATCAAGGGAGATAAGAGGATCGGTGGGGAGATCAGTAAGAGAGGAGCGGAGCGAAAGGCCTTAACGTGTCCTACTCACAGAAGAGAGGGATTAGAACACAGCAAAGTAGGTTGAAGGAAAAGGGCTGAATTAGAACAGGACCCTTGAGAAGCTGATCAAGAAGAGGACGGGGGTAGAGCGAGGGAGCGGTTCGGAGGAGAGATAGGAGGACAGAAAAGAGCTGAAATGGAGACAGGAAACATGTTAAGAGGAGAAGCAGAAGCAGGGAGAGGAGGAAGAGAGAGAGGGACACATAAGGCACAACAGTAGCCTGGAGCCAGAGAGGGAAAGCAGTGTGCCTGTTTGCCTACTCGTCTCTGTGTGAGATAGTGTGTGTACATGTGTGCACAAGCATACGGAAGCACTTCTCCTCCCCACTTGATGGTCTAATCCTTACCGAACCATTTTTCTACATCATGAACGATGCCCTTCGCACCATTATCTCAGAGGTAATGACAAGGTCAGATTTAAATGCATCGCAACAACTGTGAAGTACATCAATGCATGTATTAGAATGTGTATTCGAGTGTGATTCTGTGAGTGTCATAATGGGAGGCTGGAGCCCTAATGTGCTCCAGGAATATTACTGTCGATTGACCTAGAATTGTGATTCACATGCTTCTCGTTCTCAAGATCAACTCCAGGATTTGGCCCTGAAGCCCTTCGACTGATGCACATACATTGCTACACACTCAGCATGGTAAAACTCCTAGTAAAAGTTACGGTAGATTTGATTTCACAGATACATGATTGATAACCGAGGGCTCTTCAGAGTTCAAAAACCTCTCCGTCATTTTTATGTTAATAAGATATGTGGGATTTCATCTGGAGATCTTTTTCTTTTTATGTTAATATCTTTGCGGTAGCAAGAAATTCAGAAATGTCTTTCTTGACGATTCGGACTCTTCATTCCTGTCATCGCATCTTTCGTGATGACAGCTGGGAAGCGAGGCAATCTCACGGTGGAATTGAACGGATTGGGCTCTGATTGGTTCCTTTGAAGTGTCAGGATAACGTTCGAGCAGGCAGCACTTTCGCTCTGTAATGTCTATTCATAGATTTTAGGATTTTTTTGCCTGCGCAGTCATTTGGTGCAGTCAAATGGCAGAGTTGCTTTTCAAATCATCACTCGTCTCGCGAGGAATGGTGAACTTATGTTTTGAGCTTTTAAAGTGGAAACTGTGAATTAGAGCATCGGTGCGCTTTTATGTTCCTCTGTCAGTTTTACATAATGCAGACCTCTGAGAAGTACTCTCAAGCTCAGACGGCACGCCCATGGACCATTCACATAGCCTCTCATGTCTACTGCACACAAAATGAAAAGAGATTTCTTGACACGGCGAGCTCCGATTGGACTGGCTGGCTTTACGGTAGTTTCAGAATCATAGTGCAAAGGATTTTACAGTGTGAAGAAAAAGTAAGTCATGTCAGTTCACAGAAGAAAGACTGCCATTTGATTTACCACTTCTTCTAAACTCTTCCCCCACCAGCATTTTTCATGATTTTCACAAAAGTTTAATGCCCCCCAGAATATTTTGTTGTATGAATATCTGAACATGCAATATGTCAAAAGAAAGAACAAAAACAAAAAAAACAAATAAAAATTAAAAAATTTCTATCAAACAACAACAACAGCAACAACAAAAAAAACAAATAAAAATTAAAAAATTGCTACATGCAATCTTTGTTTATCAACACTTGAATGCGAGTAAGTTTCATAAAAAGTGCTACATTTTAATCAAAATGCTGAGATTTATTTTTTTTTTTTGTAAAAGACTACATCTAGATCAGATTCAGAATGATGATCAAAACATAGATGGAATAGATCACTTCCATCAACACATCCAAAGCTTGCACCATCCTATATCACTTCCTGAATCAACATTTCATTCTGCAATGTTAGGCAGTTTTGATTTATATGCTGTTCAATGCTTGATGATCGTATTACTTTGCATATGCATCTGCTTACATACGTGATCACTTGTTTCTGCTTCTTCGCCATGTTTTGATCCAGACGTCCAATACTCTTTCAGAAGATAGGGTCTCCTACCGTACACCAGTGAAAACATGGAAAGCCGGAACAATCTGTCAGTGGCAGGAAAAGAGTTAAAAAAAGGTTCATAGAGGATATACAGTGGCTTTTAAAACTTTGGAAACACCCCAGGTTTTGGACATTTCAGCATAAAATCATTTTTGGCCAAACATCAAGGAAACTAATAAAAATGATTTTCTTTTTTGCGTTCATAGTTCATGTTGTCACTTATCAATGCAAAGTCATCACAAATAAATAAGTATAAGTAAAAACTTTTTTTGAGTGTGTCCAAACTTTTTGAAGGGACTGTATGTACACACACAAATAAACAAACACACGCACAAAATATATACACTACCTATATATATATATATATATACAGTAGATACTTTAACAAAAGATTTTTTTTTTTAAGAAGAGACCATGAATTTTATTCAGAAAAGAATGCAAAAGTGACAGTAGATACTTTTACAAAAGATTTTAATTTCAAATAAATGCTTTTGAAAAATAGAAATAGTTCATTTAATAGAAAATAGTTAATTTAATTGTAATAATATTTCACAATATTACTATTTTTGATCAAATAAATGCAAAAACATTTTAAAAACATTTAAATTGACCAATTTACTTACCCACCTAGTCTTAATAAGTGGGATAATGTAACATCAACATTATTATCCTTTACATACCATATTTATTAATCCCTAAACATCACAGAAAAAAATATGCAAACTGCAGTTCACATTTCAGACAGACAGCTTTTTCTTGTCTAATACGGTCGTTGTTGTCTAGAATAATGTGGACCAGATATTATGCTGATAGTTAAAAGTCTGGCTTCGTCAGAGTATAGTGGGTGTTTAATGAGTAGGGTGCATTTATTCAGTCTTGGATTAGCTCAATGTCAAAAGGCTTTGCGAGCATATACACACATTACCACACTGAAATTAGCTTTGAATTAGTGTGATGTGTTAATGATTCATTGAGATGCAGACTGCTAGTTCGAGAGGATACTCTTCATAAGGCACGGCTTCCGACGCCTACTCCCCGCACAAGAGCGGGACCTGGTGGGCGTACGGTGGGGAGAAGCAGCATGCATTTAACGAAGACAAAAGGTTCACGTTCAGTGGGGGGTATTTACTGATCCCGGGATCAGTCTGGCTTGGGAGAGACTGCGACAGCAGGAGTGTCAGCGGATGATTACACACCTCTAAGCCAATTGAGGAGCAGGACCCAGGACAGACAGTGAGAGAGAGAGAGAGACAGAGACAGATGGGAAGAGAGATGAGATACTAATACACAAATACAGAGGGGGAGGGAACAATAGGACAGAGAAATAAAATAATCTCTCATTGTATTGCATGTTGACAAATGCTCACAATTATCCACACAAAGAACCAATGATTTCACACAACCACATAGAAGACAGGAACTTAGATACAAGCCAGTGGAGAAAATGAAATGCTGAAATAACCACCGGAGCTTCAGATAGGTTCTTGTGTTTGCTTTTTTGTGTTGCCTGGATGCACAAATTCATCAATGTCATAAACCTCTGCTGCACACATTTATTTATTTATTTAATTAATTTTTGAGGGGAAATTCATGGAACATTTCAAACATTTCATGGATTATTATGCAACATTTCCAGTTCTCTAATCTGATTGGACAAGCAGCATTTTAAACAGGGCTGTTTGCCATTCAGAATTAAGTTAAAATGCCTTTTTAAATTTCAAATGAAAGGACGTAGAATGATTTGAAATTCCAAAGAAATCTAAAAATAATAAATAAATAACTTTTAACTCAATAATAGACAGATAAGCTAAGTGATGATAGATAGATAGATAGATAGATAGATAGATAGATAGATAATAGATAGATAGATACTGTAGATAGATAGATAGACCACTAGACAGATAGAACGCTATGCAGATATACATATAGAACAATAAATAGAATGACACACTGATAGACAGATGGGCAGGTATGAAATAAATTAATATTTAGCATATTTGATTCAATTCATTAAAATTAATTCATTTATATTTCACAAATTCACATTCCAGTTCAGCCTTGTGTGTTATGTGGCTAATTCAATTCAAATTCACTTTCATGACTAGAAAGCCAATTCTTCGATTCTGAATTTTGCACATCCCTCGGTTGTAAGAATGCACTGGCTAGATTCACTGTCTGCATCGCTCCAGTTTTCTGTATTCCAAACATGCTGTCAGTCTCTGTGATGCTCTACAACACAATAGTTAATTCTGCTTTGGCTTTTTTTGGAACTATTTTCATTGCCAGAGGGCAACAAATAACTGCCCATAGTGTTTCTAAAATGCAAGTTACTCAGAATTAACTTGCTGATGGAACTGTTGTATAAAAGCCTGCAGCCTCAAGCCTATGGCCAAATCACAGCGGCACTGATCTTCAATACAACAGTTCATGTGCTAGTATTTAAATACCAAAAGAAAACAAACACATTAGGTAAATTAATTAGATGTTCAGAATTAAATAGTCACAATGTTTCCTGACAAATCTGTTATTTCTGCTCTGTGTAAAAGAAAATAAGCTGCCATATATTCCCTGCATGTGTCTTATCTCAGTGTGCTTGCATCCTGGCTACTCTTAACACAACCAACGGAGCTTCAGATAAATTTTTATGAATGATTTATGTAGACTAGAAAATATAATTTCAGCCATTCTTACAGGAAAGAACAATAACAAAATAAATCTCCTCTTTAAAATATCAGTTGTTTCTCCTAGACAGAAATGAAATTAAATAGACTTTTACACAAGTCTCCAGCCTCTCAAGTTTTCTAGATCCTCTAGAGCAAAGATGTGACCTTTGATTTGGCCTGCCATGCCATATCACAAAAGGAGAGGGAAAAAACAAACAAAAACATGCAATTGAAGCACATTTTAACTTCTAATTTATATTGCTGTTTTAATGTTATTTATTTTGCACTGCAATATATATATATATATATATATATATGCATATATATATATATATATATATATATATATATATATATATATAAGTAAAACACACTTTGGTGTCTCTCTTTAAGTTAGACAGATAAACTCTTTCGAACATGTAAACTTGTGGGAGAATGGCGCTTTATTCCACTCCACACTGAGTATGTTGAAACAGAGTTAAACTACAGAAAGGAGAAGTATAGTGAAGCTATAAAAACTTACAGACAATGCTTTCTACAGATGATCAAAAGATGAATGGCTGCTACAAGCTTGTTGTGTGAAGTTCTAGACAGAAAACAACTAACTGAATTTAACTGTCTTAGAATGTTACCATGGCAACTATAATTTAAAGAATGTTACATGACTATTAGCTATCAGAATTATGATCACTACAGACATTAAAATTTCAGATGATCCAGAACAAATTTATTTTCAAAAATGTAATATTCAATGTAATACATATACTTTAATTAATTATACACACATATATATATATATATATATATATATATATATATATATATATATAATGCATTTTAATATAATACTGTATAGTTGGATATAATGCAACATTTATTTTTGGTCCACCGACCTCTATCAAGTTTGGCACTTCATGTTAAAAAAGTTAGGGCACCTCTGCTCTAAAGTCTACAAAATATCTCAATAATGCCTCATACTTGGCTCAGATTTGCCATCACAAGATTTCAATATAAACTCTCTCATCATTTTTTAATAGATCTACCCAAACTCTGTAAACAACAGTCTTATTTTTTTCATTTTTTCTTTCTTGTAAAGTATTTTAACTTTAATAAGCGACAAGTCTTTGAAATCTCCTGAACAATGAAGAGCAACCTTTGAACAAATTTTTCTCTGGGTTTCTGTATTCCTCACTCTTGACTTTTGCTGCATCTTCTTTCAAAGAATAAAACATTCCACATTGCTAACTTATTTTCTGTCCTCTGCCTGTCTGACAGTAACAGCTGAACCACTTAATCAGTGTTTTTTAAATGCTTTAACTAAAGCTTCTCTAGGTTGCAGCCAGTTGAGCTCGCTGTGAAACAGAACGTGAGTGTTGACCGAAACAAAAGCATAAAAAGCGAGCAAGCTGGCACTGGGCGGAAGGCTGCTTGCCAGCGACAGACAGACTGTGCCATTTCAAAAGGTTACAGCAGACTGCGAGGCACTTACGTTGGGAGACAGAAAATTGTGAAGTAACAAACACACTTGTGCATAAGCACACACATGCATTACAAATGGGAAAAGTGCAACTGGTGGCGTGTCTTTGGGAGGTGGCCTACTCTGACCCTTTACAGTCCAGTTTCTTCTAGTTTCTCTCTCCGGCATAGCAGGACCCTCCCTGCGTGGTCCCTAATGGACAGATGATTGTCCTGACCTTCAGTTCAGTTTAGAGACAGACAGAGCGGCCGCATCAGGAAAGGGTGGGGGGCCTGAAAGTGATGGAACGCAATGTTGAGAAAGTCAAGCTGGGCGAGTGAGATATCAGAGGAACGACATTAAACAACCGCAGAGGGGTGAGTGAGGGAGAAAAAAAAAATCACAAAATAAAAGTTTTAAAGGGATAGATTGGACCAAAACAGGGTTATTATAGTTAACTAAAACTGTAACTAAAACCCAAAAATTGTGACTTGAAAAAAGAAAAGAAAAAACTTAAAATAAATAAATAAATAAATTAGCTAGGTGCCAAGGCCAAACTTTCATTTTAATTTAGTTTACCCGATGAACTAAAATAATTGAAACTAAAACCGAAATAAAAAATTAAAGGGGTTATATGATGAGATTTGATGTTTTCCTTTGTCTTTGGAGTGTTAAAAGCTGTTTGTGCATACAGAAGATCCATATAGTCACAAAGATCAAAATCTCAAATCCAAACAGATATTCTTTATAAAAGTGAATGCTCAGCCACGCCTTTCTAAAACGCCTCATTCAAACGTGTCCCCACATGTCTACATCACTGTGTGGGAAGATCTGCATAAGACCACCCAAATGTATACGCAAAGAAGGCATACATTTTATTCTCGCTGTATTATTGTTGAGGCTGCGTGTTTCGTTGTGTTGTGAAAGCCAAACTACTTTGTTTTGCCTATGGTTAGGTTTTATTTACAACACCATTCCAGAACAGTACAACCCAAATATTCAAATGTATGCAACTAATGAAAGTCGTGAAAGTCCTGACATTTGCCAAGTATGGTAACCCATACTCGGAATTGGTGCTCTGCATTTAACCCATCCATGTGCACACACACAGCAGTGAGAAGTGAACACACCCCCGGAGCAGTGGGCAGCTATATATCCAGCGCCCGGGGAGTAACTGGGGGTTCAGTGCCTTGCTCAAGGGCACTTCAGCCATGGGTATTAAGGGTGGAAGAGAGCACTGTTCATTCACTCCACCCCACCTACAACTCCTGCCAGCACCGAGACTCGAACGTGCAACCTTCCGGTTCCAAGTCCAACTCTCTAACCATTAGGCCACAGCTGCCCCCTAATTTTACGGAGGAAAGTTTCCTGGACCTGCTAAGGTGTGTAACAGTTCCGTCACATGCTTGAGGTATTCTGCCAATCACAATGCACTGGATAGCTGGCCAATCAGAGCACACCGCACTTTTCTGAACGATGAGATTTTTAATACTCAACACGTTTCAGAAAGGCGGGGATAGAGGAGAAACAATAATGTACAGTATGTGGAAAATAATATGTTTTTCAACCGTAATTCATGTAAACACATTGCATTACACCAAATACACAAAATAATGTTCTTTTTTAGCAACATCATATGACCCCTTTAATAAAAACTACAATATATGTTAAAAAAATGATAAAAACACACAACATAATAACTAAAACTAAAACTTTAACTAAAATTAAAATGAAAAAAATAACAATAAAATTTATTCAAAATACTAAAAAAAATGATTTAATATAAACTCAATTATAGCAAAATAACACTGGGCCAAAAATAAAATCAAAGGTTTTGTTTGATAATTCTGTTGCAAATTCACAAAATGAACAAAGTGCATGGACGATACACGCCATACACGGCCTACTACTTCTGCGGCCATTAAAATAGTTCAATTTAATTTTTTTAGTGGCAAAGTGGTTATATTTCTTTTAGTTTCTTTATTAAATTAATTAAGAATTTTTTTGCCGCATTTATTGTTTGTTAAATTCAAGGTTTTGTTTTTTAAAGTAACGACCAACGGCTGCCAGTGAGTTGAAACCATTTTTGATTAATTTAGCCTCTCAAATCAACACTAGACTTATCCATAGAAATCCAAAGATGTAAAACACTTCAAGCATGTAAAAATGTTAATTTAAATGTTTAACCAAGACAAATGTGTGCTGTTAGGTGCATATTCAAGTGTTTGTGTGGAGTGTGGAAGCTAAAGCACGCTTAATGCATGGAGGTGAGGGTGCAATCACTTGCATTTTTTCCCCTGGTAACAACTTAAAATACACCATCATTTTTGCTCAGATAAAAGTAATACATCATTCACCACCCTGCAAAGGGTCTACTTTTGTTTGCGTACACTCACAATATCAACAAAACGTGCTTTAATAAAATAAAGAAAACAACCAAAATGTGGTTTCTGTCGCCTCAGCGCATAAGTTACTTCCCTCATATGAGAAATATATCTATAGAAAGCTTGAAATGTTTACTTTAAAATGAAACAATTCCAATCGAAATCTAATACTCTCTGATTATATAATCTGTAGGAAAGGTGCATTTCTCTCTAAAGGCGCATCCACTGTACTGTGGAGATGGCGAAATTAGAACTGTCAACTTCATCTTTGCAGCTGACACTGACTTTATTACAACACTAGTTTATTAATAAATAATAAAAAATATCTCCTTGCTATTTTTACTGCCACATTCATAGTCATTAATTCTTTTGCCAGTGCTTTGTGGCAAGCTAATGGTTGAGTATAGTTATGTGATTTATTAGTACTTTACTTTTATTTCACATGTTGCATGTTCATAGTTTCTTTTGCGCTTTAGTGAAATGATATACAGTGTGCGCCGCCACATTTGCGCGTGCAATTGAAGAGTGCATGCTATGAGCACAGTATAACATCTGACAGGACAGGATAGTTAATTTTTCTGAAGTAAGAGACTTTTTATTTCATAAGTTACAAAAATAACTGACATTTATCCTGACAACAACTCATCTGACTGTAGATACTGAATCGGGCAGCACGTTTTTTTCTCAGGCAGTCTTTACTTAAACTGCAAAAAAAGTGTCAACAGCTTTCATGCACATCTTTTAAAATAAAAGTCTTGCATCAGAAAAACATTTTGAATTACTTTTTTTTGTTGTTTTTTTGACTGTACACTCTGTGACGCACTCAGAATGGTCTTGCGATCCATTTTTTGGGTTGCGGCCCAACAGTTGAGAAACACTGGTTTAGTATATATTTAAGTAATAAAATAAATTTTAACGTGCGATCAGTCGAATAATGGCTTAATTGAATGACTACAAACATCTTTAGTCAGGGCTATCTATAACTTTTCCATTTGTGTTGAAGGCATGCTCGCTGCTACTGCTGCTGGCGGGAACTCTATATGCAAGCCAGTCTTGGCAGTCATGGTAGCACGTTCTCCTGTTGTTTCCACCAGCGCAGCACATCTTTTCCATCACCTTAATTGATGGATGTCTAAAATATAAAAAGAAGGAGAAGCCTAAAAAAGGCCCTGAAACCCGGCCCGATTTGTGAGCTGATGTGAAAATTGGCCCAAAGTCCTGCCCTAGTGGCATAAATAAGTCGGGCCCCGTCGGGCTCGGGCTAAAATGTAGGGCTCTAACCTGTTAAGGGATTGTTTCTCTGATATGTTATGTGATTGATGGATACTAAACCATCTGACTTTCCTATTGGTTATTCGTAAGTTTGAATCTTGTTTTGGTTGTATTTGAATGGGCTTCTTGTATTTGTAATTTTTTCCGATGATGAAGACCTGTGCACCGAAACCTGTTGGCAAAATAAACAGTCTTGCTGGTGGTACTTTTTTAAAAATACCAGAATTAAAAACACCATTTACTCACCCTCATATCCTTCCAAACTCATACAGATCCAGATATCCGTTTGCATGTCACACAAAGCTATGGAATGGCTTCTGAATACTTGCAATATATTGTGTTTTTTTGTCCTTGACAGCTCCATTTCTCATTCCCTTTCGTCATATGAAAAAGATCAGCCAGTGTATTCTTCAAAAGTCAAGTTCTGTGCCTGGGTTTGGAATAACATGAAGGTAAGCAAATAACGGAAATTTCATTTTTGGGTGAACTATTCCTTTCATATGCTGATATGAGAACATATCGTATTCCTGAGGGAAAGAAGAGCCCGCCGGATGGGCTGCGGAGATGTACAGTACCGCTGACATTCACATGGTAAAGATAATGCACCAAAAATGAGATGATGTGGTATAAAAAAACAATAATATCAAGCAGCCTGTAAATATAGAAGCAATCACCTGAGGCTGGGGCAGACAGAAGAGGAAACAGAAGGAGAAGGAAGGAGAAATATGCACAACTTTATTTAATGAAACATTTCACAGCAGGGAGCTTATCACAATATTTGTGAAACCTCACACACACACACACACACACACACACACACACACACACACACACACACACACACACACAGAGCGAGAGAGCAGGACTAAAAGAAAAACGATGGAGATGGAGAAAGAGAGAAAGTAAAAGCAATCAGTGTTGGAGAACCTCATCATGGTGACTGAGAGCAGAAATCAGCAGAGGAGATGCAGTCCTGAGTGGAATTGGAGCAGACATTTACCTAATGTAATGAAATTCAATTTGCAAGTGTGCCTCAGGTGATCAGCCATTCCACAAGAAACTGTTTTGATCATTGCAAGCAAAAAAAAAAGGTTTTCTACACAGAGGAACACATTTGATTCTTCAAACTGAAACTACAAATTGACAAACCTCACTAACAAAAGTTATGGGTGAATTAAATTTAATGGAATCTAATAAATCATTACATTTTGACAGACAGAATTATTATACTATATTAATTTTTAACCAGCTTCATGACATGCATTCTGGGATGCATTTAAACAGTATTAAAAGAGTTTTTAAACAGCATTGAAGGAGTTACAATGCAAATTACGACCTTACTAAACAGCGTAATTCTTCCATTTAAAAAATTGATGTAGGCCATAAAACTATAGTATTAAACTATAAAATACTGTGAAACACTAAAAACACCCACCCACACCCACCCACGCATACACACGCACACACACACACACACACACACACACACACACACACACACACACACACACACACACACACACACACACACACATATTTAATAAAGGATAAATATAGGGTCTGTTTATATTTGCTTTCTATGCTAATTTCAAGTATTTAAGCATGAGAGTTTAGATCACGTCTTATAAATAATTAGAAACATATACAGTATTTGGTCAACTGTGTCCAATCCACTGACTGAACCTTTTAACAATTTGCCTGGACAAGAGTGTGTCATCCTTGAAGTCCCATCATCTAGTCTCAAGTTAATAAAAGTGAAGTGTCTGTGTGAGGGGAAAAAAAGAAAGAGCAGTGAGGGAAATGGAGAGAGGAGAGATAGATAAAGCATGCTCTTTCTTGCTGAACGGAGGAGGATCACAGAGGAAGAGAGCAGGGGGAATGTGAGGGTAAGAGAAAGAAGGGAAAAAAAAACAAGGAGAGAGGAAGAGGGGGAGGAAAGATGGAGAAGGGAGGTCTCATGGAGTAAAATGACTAATGGTCAACACAGCACTTGGTTCTGCCTGTTAAACAGTTCTGTCATGGAGGCTTGGATTAGGGTACAAATTTGTGAAGGAAACAGAGAGAGAAGAGGAGAGAGAGAACAGAAGGGTTGTTATACATTTTTCATTAAGTATCCAGGCCCAAGACCACATCAAAGAGTTTAGAAGAGAGAGAGAGGAGGAGGGAAGGGGGTTAGAGCGATAGAGAGAATGATGGCAGGAAGTGGGTACAGTATGTTCTGCTTAACCTCAGAGTCATATGCTAGCCTTGTGGATGTGTGTGTGTTTGTCCACTGTGTGTTTGCCTTGCCAACTGTCTGTAGCTTGTAAAATCAGCACACTCAACTAAAAATATTTCTTATTATCTTAAGTTTTTTTAGTTTTTAGTATGAAAATGATTGCCTTATATTTATCTATAAAATAGTGTGTTCCAAAACACCGACAAAAGTAGCATTTAGAAGACATAAGCATTCAAAACTCACAGTCTCTCACTTCCGCCAGTTCAGATCAACGAATCTGATGACATCACCCTGCACTTCAGCTTCTCGTTAAACATACTGTCCAATCAAATGCTCTCTAGAATCGGAAGCCTCCCGCCCACTATAAATAGAACCTGAAGCTGCAGCTGAAATCGGTCACTTGTTCACAGAATTAGTATTTTTTTGTATGTTGAATAACACGTAGTGCACTATATAGGGGATAGGGAATGATTCAGACAGTGTAAATATGCTTTCGATTGGGGTGTATGACATCTGGTTTCACATTGTGTCACACAAACTGCCGCAGTGCACACACAGTCCAGAGACACGATAGCACAGAGCAGATCACATTCATGAATCAGTTCAAACCATAAAACGTATTGGACACATTTAAATTCTACACAGAATGCTATATTTAATAGCGATATGGATGAGATTAGGAGAAACAATTTGAGAGACTTGATATTAGAAACAGCACTGACGAGTAGAAGAGATAACAACGGTGCCATTCACCAATATATTAGGCTACACAGTTTTCAAACTACACGTCCTCAGCATGATTATGATCATTGTTTTGCTTTAGTAACAGTTTCATATTGAAAGGGGTAATCTATTAGACTGTGGCTGTGATAAGCTTTGACAATACTTCACTGAGCTCAACAGCTCTGGCAGGGGCTGATATAAACAAAAAACTATTGGCTATTTAAAAAAGGGGGTGGAGCCACTTCATATGTCCTGTCCTGTCCTATCTTCCTGTTTCAGTTGAAATTAAGTCACCACCACTGATCTGTAATAGAGATTAGAGCACTGATCTATAATATCATATAGAGTGGATTCGAGTCATTATATAGATCAGTGGTCACCACTAGAGGTCTCTTCGGGTCCTAAAATCTGTGCCCGACCCAAATCAACCCGAATCACTTCTTACCCGAACCCGACATGCATAAATACAATAATTTTTTTTAAAAAAGAGAAACCTGACAGACCCAATGAAAGTAGAGCCAAGTCCGACCCGACGGCATTCATTTTCGAACCCGACTAGACCCGAACGTAAATGGCATTGATGTGTGCACAGCCTGCTGCCCTGCAGTCAGTAAAGAAAAATCCTGGTGTCCTGCTGACTGATTTGGCCACTTCTCCATTACTTTGATTTATTTAACATTTATTTAATTTATTGTTTATTGCCTGGCTGATGGGTACAAGTTATTTCTGAGTTTGGCTTTCAATTGTGACCAGTGGATTTGAAAAATAAATGTGATAGTTTGATAAAAATTAAAACGATAGCAATTGTCTGTAACCTACTCTCCAGCGAAAGGCTTTTGCACACAAAAAGAAAAGCCCTGCATGAACTTGCAGCATAATGAAGCGAGTGGATTTTCCTGATAGATCTCATTTCTACTATATAAGATGATTTCTGTGTGCAAGGTTACAAACGTATTGTATGCTCCTTTTCTATGTGAGTTCCTCACTTAACATGAACATGCGAGTACACATCCGGGATAGTTTAAAAGAATTTGGGTCTTATCGAGTCAACATTCAATTTAAATTACCCAAGACCAGAGGCTGCTAATACTGAACCCGACCCCTGTCCAAGCATTCGCAGAAGTTTTGACCTGAACCCGCCCAGGTCTTGGGTCAGACGTTGGGTTTTCGGATCCAAGTGAACCCGTGAAGACCTCTAGTCACAACACAGAATAATGCTGAGCGTTTCAAGGCACTTCATTTTAATCTAAAAAAATAATCAAAAACACTGTTACCCCTAACTTAACCATTAACAATAGTTTATTCTACATATTAATTGCAAACAAACATTCATGCTGGTTTCATCTGTCCAGAGGAGAACTGCCCCCCTGACTGAGCCTGGTTCTCCTAAGGTTTTTTCTCCATTTCTGTCACCGATGGAGTTTTGGTTCCTTGCTACTGTTGCCTTTGGCTTGCTTAGTTGAGGACGCTTGACTGATTGCACAGACACTATTGAAAGAGAGCTGAACTAGATGATGACATCACCGAATCGTCAATGAACTGACTTTAGCTGGAAAAATCACTCTTACTGAATGTAATAACATATTAAATGTTATTGTGTTCTTGCATTATTGACAAACTATTTTCCTGTTTGACAAATAACAAATAAAGGTATACATTTCCTGTATACAAATAAAGGTGCCCTGACTTAACTTGACTTGACTTATAATATTAATAATAAAAATTATAAATATCAAAAATAAAATTACGATAAGAATTATAATTAAACTATTTTATAAACAAAGATATATTAATAATTTATAATTAATAAAAATGTCATTATATATATATATATATATATATATATATATATATATATATATATATATATATATATATATATAGACACTTTACTGTATATGTACCAATAATGCTTACAAGAAACATCTGTATTAGTGAAGCATGAAGATTTTTATGTTTATTTTACTCTCTCTCTCTCTATAATTAATTTTGTTACATAATTCAGTTTGTTTTTCATTATCATAGAAATCTTTGAAGAACTATGTATGAATTTATTTTATTTATAGATGAGTTGAAAGAAAAATCAGCCAGCAAATGTCCATCATAAAGTACATGTTAACCCATTAAATACTGTTTGAAAAGCATTCCAGAAACCTCATGAAGTTGATTAAAACAACACCGAGAATCTAGACAAAGAAGCTCAGATATTAAAATAGTTTGATTTGCTTAACATTTTTTGCTCACTGCATAATTCCCATACTTACATTTATTTCATTTTGCAACTTGAATCTTTTGAGAGAGAGAGAGGCAAAGTGTGGCAAGCTGCTGAAAGAAAACTTTAAACAACCAGTCATTGCTCTCTCTCGCAATCTTTCTTTCCCTCTCCCTGTGAGTCAACAGGAAGTGGCATTCCCTCCTCACAGTAGTGGCATAGCCGTTGGACCGAGTCATACTATCATCCTCTAAACCACTCAATGACTTAGTGTTGATCTTACACAGACTGTTCTGTGTGTGTAACATGTCAGGCCAGTGAATCAGTGCCGTCTTTAATCTGTATCCAGTGACCAGCCCTCTGTATACTTTAACATCCTGACTTTAACATAGACAGCATCCAAAATCTTCTCCGCACTCAGAAAACAAGCCTCAATTTGTGTTCACACGTTTAATTTCTGCTTGGTTTATATAATCAGTTAGCATAATGTGTGTTGACGGAGCAATGAATCATTTGGTTAGCAGTCTTGGCTTGGAGTTTGTGCTCGAGAGAGCATTAGTGAGAGCTTGTCCAAGCTCAATGAGACGCCCCTCTGAATCCGACAGAGAGTCGGATTTTTACCAAGAAATTGGTAAAAAGGAAAACATTTAGGGAAGAGGGAGGTCTCTTAAGAACTATGCACTGAGATGACCCCCCAAAAGTAACTTTGTTGAGGAATCTAACAGCACGAATTCTGAGCTTCTTCCTACCAAGTGCATTAAACTTAAAGCTCCAACTGTGAGAGTGCAGCACTAAAGGATCTGTGGATCTCTCAGGGGTTAGCAGTGAAATGTTAAAGAGATACATTTAACCTTGACCCTGCAGTTGGTCTTGTGGTTATTGCTATGGATAAAAGTATTGCTGAAATGGAATATTACCATTTATGACCAACGTGTAACGACTTCATGTTACTGTGTGATGCTACATACTGTACTACAGGCAATCTCATGATATACTTTTACATAATAATGCATAAAACATGATGCTGAGATAATACAGAATTGATGAGATAAATCACCTTTTTTTTTTTTTTTTACTAGGATTAACATTTCTATGTTGTAAATGGTTAAAACTGTGTAATTTCTGCTTTGATGGATGGATTAAATGATAGAAAGAATGACAGATAAGTAGAACGACAGGTGGATGGAAGGATGGATGGATGGATGGATGGATGGATAGGAAGACAGAACGTTAGGAAAAACAATAGGTAGAATGATGGATGATGGATGAATAGACAGACAGATAGAGAGAGAGAGATTGATATATCAATGGATAGAACAACGGACATAAGAAAAGAATGATAGAACGATGATAGAACAATAGATAGAATGAATGAATGGATAGACAGATGGATTAAATGATAGACCGATAGATTTACATTTATGCATTTAGCAGACATTTATCCAAAGCGACTAACAGTGCATTCAGGCTATACATTCTTTACCTAACATGTGTTCCCTGGGAATCAAACCCACAACCTTTTGCGCTGCTAATGCAATGCTCTACCACTAAGCCACAGGACTTACAGATAGACCGATAGAACGATAGATAGAACGATAGATAGAATGATAGAACAACAGAACGATAGATAGATAGATAGATAGATAGATAGATAGATAGATAGATAGATAGATAGATAGATAGATAGATAGATAGATAGATAGATAGATAGATAGATAGATAGATAGAACAATAAGTAGAACAATAGGTGGATGGATGAATGGAAAGATAGAACGTTAGGAGGAACAATAGGTACAATGATGGATGGATGGATGGATGGACAGACAGAGAGATTAAATGATAGAAAGAATGATAGATAGACCACTTGGAAGAACATTAGAACAATAAGTGGATGGATGGATGGATGGATGGACAGAATAGACAGATAGAGATATTGATGCATCAATGGACTGAACAATAGAAGGAAAGAATGACAGAACAATAGATAGAGCAACAGAATGATAGAATAATAGATATAGATAGAGCCACAGTATTGACGTTCTTCAAAAAGTCAACCTACAGATGTCTTACTCGGCTGTCTCTGCATATTAAACCGGGATGGGAGACATTTATTTTGACATTTAACAAAATTGCACACATCAGCTTTAAAAGAAAGTCTATTTACAACACTAAGTACTTGGAATTTGTTTTCTAAAACAGTTACAAAAAGCTTAAAAGAGTGTCATTGTTGACGGAGCAGAACATAACAGTGCACGATTCATTAAGCGGTGCTAAATTCTTTAAGGCAATACACTAGGGAATCTTGCCACAAAATGCTCGAATAAGTATTTCACACAGGAAACATTTCTTTAAATGTGCTCCAGATCTTGTGTATTCTGGAAAGGTTGTAGGGTTTAAATGACACAGACATGAGGTGCCATTCAGTGAGCTGAGGCAAAAGAAGATTCAGGCCAGGCTGGGGAAGCAAAAACCACGGTGTGGTCTAAAAACGTCAATGAAACAAGGACACATCGTTTGGTCAATAAGATGTCAGATCACTGAGCTCAGAAAGAGAAAAACTGTGGCCAACAACTACTGACCATTCAGCTCGACTGCACTGGAAAGATCTTGCAGACTATTTGGGCACTAGCCAGGACTTTAATGGAGTTACACTTCCCTAGTGATTATGTGCGGCCCTTCTTGTTAATGAGCCTATTCATAAGACTAGAGTTTAAAAAACAGCAGATCCACCATCATGTGGTCATGCTGCACTGGTCTAATTTACGTAACTGTAGGTCAAGACTCATGAGCTATTCCATCTTTGGTTACTGTTTATCTGCTGGCATTAGTGGTTCTATCATATGACATGCAGCAAGTTATTGCATCATCACAAATACTGCATAAAACATCAGCAAGTGCAACAAAATCACATGCAGTTAAACCCGCTCCAAACCATGCCTAGTTATTAACTGTTCATCTTGCTCAGTGCACGCTGTTTGCTTTCATACTGGATTCGATGCAAATGTACATAGAGAAGAAGAAGAGTCAACATCCATCAAAGGACAGCGACTACACTCACTTTAATCTTGGATTTCTATTTCTGCTTGAGGACCTGCTCTCATTAGGTGCCGTGCTGCACGCTGAGGGAAGCGTGTTTTGATTGAAAGTAGTCTGTACCTAAAGAACTGTCTGCCTGGAAAGTAGCACAAGAGATAACAAAGAATCACACACACTTTATATTTAAACACACACATATAAAAATGTGCACATAATCAGGAGTGTAGGAATGTTCTGAAAAGTGCAAGGGAATGATCTCAAAAGCTTGGCTCATGAATATTAATAAGGTGAAGTTTGGCTAGTTGGTAAAATGCAGGTAAGTGGTCACTAGCCATAATAGGATATGATCGTTTGTATGTTCGTTCAGCCCATTGCCGATTCTACTGGTTGGCAGAGACATCTGCTCAATGTTAAAGGAATAGTTCACACAGAAATGAAAATTTGCTGAAAATGTACTTTTCAATTACTATTTAACTGAATGTAAATGCATAATTTATAATTATAAATAAAACATTTTGGCAAAATAATCATATTTTTAAAGTGCAGGATTGGGATAAAACTGATTTTTAAGTCAGCTACGTTAAACGATGACTTTAAAGAAGTCGTTCACCCCCCTCCCCCAACCCCCAAAAAGGCTGCAAATTTACTCCCCCTCTGCAGGCCATCCAAAATGTAGATGAGTTTGTTTGTTCATGGGAACAGATTTGGAGAAATTTAGCATTACAGTACATCTCTTGCTTTGGTTTTTATCAGCTGTTTGGACTCTCATTCTGACGGCCCCCATCCATCCATCCATCCATCCATCCATCCATCCATCCATCCATCCATCCATCTATCTATCTATCTATCTATCTCCATCCATCCATTCATCCATCCATCCGTCTGTCCATCCTTTTAAGTCACCTTTTTATGCAGCTGGCTAAAAATTCAGTTTTATCCCAAATAATTATATTATATATTATTATATGATTTACATTATAAATGTATATTAAATCAAATTTAAAATATAAGTATAAATAAAAAATACATTCTAAATTACACATGAAAGCCTGCATATTGATTGCCTAAATCAACACGTAAATAGCTATGTTAACATTAACAAACAAAAAAGTTAACAGCTGCTAGGCAAATAGTACACTAATTTAGTTTTTTAGATCTTTAGTATGGTAGACAAGTGGTGGTGGTAGGGAAAACAGACAGATAGAATTTATTCTCTTTTATACAAAATAAAGACACTATTATGCTAATGATGTCATCTAAAATGTAATTTCACTCTTTAATGTTGACTATCCTCATTTTCATTCAGTTTTTTCCCTAGGCCTTTCCTATCTCTTCCATACACACACAAAAATGCAAAAGCCACACATGCACTCACACACTCTAAATAAATGTGATGACTCACTCTGTTTCTAACTCTTGGCATTGGTTGTTAAAAAGGATTTGAAAAAAACAAACAAACAAACAAACAAACAAAAAAACAAACAATGAATTAAAAACATTTTATCTACGCGAGAGTGCAAGGACCAAGGACAGCTGTATCTATCATGCTTTCAAAACCCCAAAGAATGACTCTCTCGACCACAATACAAAGATGCTCGTAGTGGTTTTCAGTTATTCAGTTAGATTTTTTTTCAACTGAAGATGTTTAGTTCTTTCTGAATATATATGAGACTTTTTAAAGTCAACATGACACAGTATTCACAACCATTTCTGAGTGAAACATGAGTGAAGAAGAGGAAAAAAATGCATTTGGACTTGCATTTCATGGCAGAATGCAGCAAGAACTGAATGGGAGTTTGCAGTGAATTGTGGATGCCTTCTCTTATTCTAAGGCTCTGCTGACACCTAAAATTAAACATATAAGGAAACTGTTTGACCAGAATGTGGAAGCTGAAGGTCAAATTTACCCTCAAGACATTTTTTCATTTACTCACCCCCATATTGTTCCAAACATTACATTATGTACATTATGTTCTTTCTTCTGTTAAAACACAAAAGTAGTCATTTACAAGAAGATTTAGGGTGAAAACTAAAATTTGGACTGCACTGATTTTCATTGTATGAGAACCGAAATCATTTGTGTTCAACAGAAGAAGGAACGTCAGACAGGTTTGGACATAATCATGAAGAAATTATGATAGTTTTCATTTTTGGGTGATCTATCATTTACCAGCTACCAAATTACAATAAAGTCTTTGTATGCTATTGTGCCTTAAAGACTACATGTAAATGTCACCGTTATTGTCTAACCTCTCTGTACAGCATTTGCGGTTTGTATTGCTAACAAACATGCAGACACACTGATATGCTTGATAATTGTGGATTGAGTTTTTAATCTCATCCACAGAGTCTGTGTCTATTACAAACTTCTCACTTACCACTTCCCATAACACCCAATGTACTTGCTACATCATTAGAAGAATGGCATCTACGCTAATATTAGTCTGTTTCTCTCTTATTCCAAGGTCACCGTAGCCACCAGATCCAGTCAGATCAGATGGTCACTGCAGTCACCCGGATCCATTACGTATCCAGACCAGATGGTGGATCAGCACCTAGAAAGGACCCTGAAAGAAAGCGGAGACCAGGAGAACTAAATGAGCCCAAAATAAACATCCCATTCAAATACATTGTCTCAGACGACCACCGGGACAAGACCACAGGAACCAGTTGAGTCCTCTGCACAATGTGACTTTGCTGCAGCCTGGAATTGAACTGTTGGTTTCATCTACCCCCACTGAGCCTGGTTTCTCTCAAGGTTTTTTCTCCATTCTGTCACCAATAGAGTTTTGGTTCCTTGCCGCTGTCACCTCTGGCTTGGTATTTGGGGACACTTCATTTCCAACGATATCATTGACTTGATTGCAAATGATTGCAAAGATACTATTTAAACTGAACTGAGCTGGAGGATGACATCACTGAATTCAGTGATGAACTGCCTTTAACTGTCATTTTGCATTATTGACACACTCTTTTCCTAATTAATGTTGTTCAGTTGCTTTGACACAATCTGTTTTGTTAAAAGCGCTATAAAAATAAAGGTGACTTGACTTGACAAACAATACTGATGTTAGAATCTAGTGGGCATGCTTTTCTAACAGCACAAAATCAATGTGATTCAAAGTTAATTTCACTTTTCTGTCAGCACAAGGTACTGTTAAACCATTGTTTTGTACAGACTAATGTGATATTTGGATATCAGTATGTTGTTTATACTTATATTTATTGGAAACACAATTTTTTGATTTCAAGTGAAACACAAAATCATTTCCCACACAGAATGTCACAAAATCTAAAATTTAGTCAATACCATCACCAGTCAAAATGTCACGATTTTTTTATGCCTGCAGCAAAATTAATTTGGTATTGAACGTCCTGTTTTATTAAGTTAAATATTATGAAAATGAGAAATGATAAAATGAAACTATAGCCTTCAAGCATTTCTCAATTAAATAAACATTGCTTCATATTTTTCAAGCAATTATTCAAGTAAACAATCAGTGATAATGAACAATAAAACAAATTAAGAGCAGTAAGTGTTTTTCTCAATTTCTTGCCAATATTGTTGTTTAATTAATACTCATTATATAATAGACCTCAGCAAATCTATCAGGCAGCATTTGCACTGCAAGGCCCTACATTTTCTTATAATAACTTTGTTATTTTTGTTATCTTCAACATCTTTACTATGTGCACACAGTATAATACAGTGCATACAGTTCAAAATTTGGGGGTCAGTAAGATTTTTGTTTTATTAATTATTTTTTCCCCCCAGCAAGGTTACATTAAATTGATCAAAAGTAACAGAAAATACATTTGTAATGTAACAAATAATTCCTCTTTTAAACAATCCTGAAATGATAAATAAATAAAAAATGCATGGCTTACACAACTTCTCAACACTGACAAAAATAATAATGTTTTATTTATTTTTTTGAGTACCAAATCAGCATATTAGAATGATTTCTGATGGATCGTGTAAAAGACTGGAGTAATGATGTTGAAAATTCAGCTTTGCACCAAAGGAATAAATGACATTTTATAATCTATTCAAATAGAAAACATTTCTTTTTAATTGTAATAATAGTTCAAAATATTACTATGTTGACTGCATTTCTGACCAATGAAATGCAGCCTCGTGAGCATTAGAGCTATGTTTTGTTTGTTTGTTTGTTTGTTTTTTACCGAGCCCAACATTTTGGTAGTGTATCAAGCAAGCAGCCGCATCACTTGCAAATACACTTGTGAGCTTTCAAAACCAGCTGCCTGTCAAGCTTGCTTCAGACTTCAGTGAACTTAAGCACTTTAGTATTGACTTCACGGTACTTTTGATGCCCACCATGATATTTGTGATTATATTTGACATTCAAAACCCTGATTCTCTGATGCTGGTTTAAGAAAATAATCCCTTTAAGTGAACAGAAATAAAATCAATTTAAACACTTGGCCAAGAAAATAAGGATGGAATATGTTTATCTCTCTCACCCAATGGCATTTGATCCTGTGTAGGACTCATCTATCTTGCACTTCTTTGTTCCTACTGCAGTGAATCCTTCGCTGTAATTTCACTTTCCTTCATTTCATATGGAGCTCTTTCTGTGCCTTATCTTGGTGTTTCTACCTCTCCCATTCTCTCTCCTTCCTCGCTCTCCCCCCGTCGCCGTCATCAAATATCTGAAGTGGAGAAAAGGCTGTCTGACTTCAAACACACACACTCCCTATTCTTTATTCTTCTTCTCCCTGTCTCAGCTGTGAGGCACGCTTGGTCCTTCTTTTCTTGAGGAGAGCTTTCTCTCTCTCTGTGTTTCATTCTCTCTCTTTTCATTTGGCTCAGGGAGCATTTGATGTGATCGTAGGCTGTTCTGCCCATGTCTGCACATAATCTTATTACAGAATGAAAGCGAGAACCTCTGTCTATTATGCATGAAGACCATTTTGCTTGAACCATTTAGCTCGCAGGTACAGTGTGTCCTACGGCTCTCTTAAACAAGTCTAAATTATGACCGTGGATGGCATGCAAAGAACTAGCAATTATTTCTTTTTCCTTTTTGGAAGCCTTTGATAAAATGAGTGAAAAGTCCGCGTCAAAGTAGCAGCAAGCACGTTCAGCCTGGAAACAAGGAGTTGACTGAATTTATGATAATATTATGGTGTTTTTTAAAGCTTGAAAGCCTCAGATCTTTGGGAAACTGGGAAAGTCATTGCATTCATTGTCTTACAGATTTTAAACTACATGAGGGTGACCACATGACACAAATTCTCATGTTTTGGGTGTAGAAATCTTTGGGGTTCTCACAGACGTTGATTTGAAGCAACTAAGTAGTTTTTAGCGACATGAGCCAAAGGTTGACAGCAACCGTTGGCAATGCAACAAAGCTGATCAGAATACAACTTAATAACTCAGCTACTGATACAGCTGGATACTGGAGTAGTGGGAATGCCTTCTGGCAACTCAGTGTCAATGTGAAACCCCTTTAGATGGATCAGGATAGAGAGATGTTACACTTCAGAGCGTTGAACTGCAGAGATTTGGACTGATGCAACATCGCAAACTTTAGTGACATAGAGATGCAGTCACCTCAGAAGACCTGCAGAACGAGGCTCTGAGATCTGAGCGAGGAGCTGTGAGAAAACTTTTGTCCACCTCTTCTGCTGGAGGGAGAAGCAGGTGGTTATGAAAGCAGCGTAAACCCTGTAATGCTAATCACCACCATGACCACGGCTCCACTTCAAAAAGAGAGAGAAGGAGAGAGCAGCTTCGCTATCCTTGAAGGGACGAGCAGTGGGGAGATTAGCCTGCAGCTGGTTTTGTGCTAGAACAGAGAGAGTGAGAAGTTTATCACCGGGGATGCCAGGTTTGTGTAACAGAGACATGCCCAAAGGCAGTCTGTCAGAGGAGGCGAGGGAGGTCGAGCCTGTTCAAAAACTAAAGTGATAAAATTAACTGTCATGTTAATCAATAGACCGATTTGTGCAAAGCTCAGATGACAATAATGTTACATTGTTTATATGTTTTTCTTTGATGCAGTGGTACCCCAACTGAGCTTTAATCGCTGCCAAAGGAGGCTGACAGGATAAATGCTCCTGCCATCAGTAAACCCTAATTAGAACCCCTTTTATGCGATTTTGGATTTCCCTTTATTTGTAGGTAGATTTTATAATGTACACTATTGTTCAAATATTTGTGGATTCTTTAATGTTTTTGAAAGTCTTTTATGATCACCAACGCTGCATTTATTTGATCCAAAACTAATAATACTGTATTATATTATGATAATTTAGAATAACTGTTTTCTAGTTTAATATACTGTAAAACGTAGTTTATTCCTGAATTTTCAGCATCATTACTCCAGTCTTCAGTGTCACGTGATCCTTCAGAAATCATTTTAATAAGCTGATTTCCTGCTCAAGAAACATTTACTATTATTTTCAATCTTGAAAACTGTTGTGCTGGTTCATATTTTTCTGGAAACTGTGATATGTTTGTTTTAAGATTATTCAACGAATAGAAAGTTCAAAAGAACAGCATTTATTTGAAACAAATCTTTTGTGACATTACAAATGTCTTCACTGTCACTGTTGATCAATTTAACTCCCTTGATAAATAAAAGTATTGATGTCTTTCAAAAATACAGTATATAGTAGTGATCCCAAACTTTTGAATGCTAGTTTAAGTAGTGACCAATTAAAATAGATTAAAAAAGGCACATTCTCAACCAATAAAAAACCTTTCCTGACCAAATCCATACAATCACTTAAAAGATCTAGTGTATTATTTACAAAGTAACAAAATTCAATGCATGGGGAAATAGGGGGTTATCTGGAAAATGTAAATACATACAGCACCCTGCTGCTTTTAGCTGTAAGCCTATTACCCTTAATTGCCTTATTTCTGCTGACACACTAGCTCTGTTTCAAAATCAAGTGTTCTGCCTTTCTGTCTACTGCTCCCTCATTAACTATCTCCCTTCTAAGGAACCTATGGGTAGCCTTATAGTCATATGCAAAATGACCTTATAAAAATGACAATGACTTTTACAACACTCTACATAGGTAGCACACCAGTTTTAACAAATAAATATTGGCTACAGTAATATGCCTATTCTAATTGAAATAATAAATACCAAATAACACAATAAACATATAATGTATAGTACAAATAAATATTGCCCTCTTGGCTACAGTAATATGCCTATGCTTAATTATATTGATTTTTTTATCAATCCATTCCAGTTGCCTACTGAATGAAAAAGCATTCTAGAATTGCCCTCTAAGCGATATGGAAAATATATCATATAAAATATATCATATAATTTTTTTTATAAATTCACAGAAATTCACGATTCACAATTTTATCAGGATTCTTTGTCATGTTGGTTTTACTATTTTGCATGTTGTCTGAGCATTACAGCCAAACTAATTTCCCCATTATTAAGACAAAGGTAACAAAAAAAAAAGAAAAAATTATTATTATTAATGGCTGATATTTAGGCCAAAGTGGGACTACCTTCCCAAAAAAACTCGAAGATAAAATCTTTGTTCTTATTTTTTTCCATAACAAAGATAAAAAATATTTATACAATAATTTACGGAAGGTCTCAGCAGCACAAATTACCCAGATACACATTACAACTACACATTATATACAAATAAAACAATAGTGCTTTGTCTTGTCCATTTCTCAGGTCTGTAAGCCCCGCCTTGTTCACAATTGACAGGGCGGGAGGGGGCGGAGACGTGAGGCTGTATTTAGCAGGCTAGCATTCAATGAAATTGAATGAATGCAAAGAAAAATAAAATTTAATAAAACACTATAATCATTTCTGTAATACATTTTCATCATTTTGGCAACTTATAAAGCATAAAAAAGCATTTTACTGTATTCAAATGAAAATTATGTAATTTAATTTTCATCTTCAGTCAAGAGCAAATGTAAATGTAGAAATGCATTTTTCTTTTTGTGTTTTGTTACTTTTAATTAAAGTTCCAAAGGAACAGTTCACCCAAAATGAAAAAATTCATAGGTAGCAACTAACAGTCAGTTCTGTTAGCATGTCCATTGTGTCATAGTTTTTTATTTTTATTTTTTACCACCATTTACTCCCTCAGTGACAGTAGAAATTCACGATACATAGTTTTTTTTGGTTTTTACTATCAAATTCAATGTGGACCAGCAACTGTTTGGGTTAATATTTAGCCCACATTCTTCAAAATATCTTCTTTTGTGTTCAGCACAAGAAAAGAAATGAATACAGGTTTGGACACCGTGACAGTGAGTAAATAATGACAAACGAAATTTTAGGGTGATCTATTCCTTTAATGACAGTCGGCTGCATGTTTAATAGTCTTACTGTCCCTTTAAGACCTGCACGCATCTAATAAACAGGCCCGTATACGTTTTTCTCTCAACTGTTTACTTTAATTTTAAACATAACCAACTGCGTCTACATGTAAACCTTGTGTGTTTTGACAGTATTAGCACAAAAGATAACTTAGTTCAATAATCAGGCGCTGTTTGACAGGCTTTAGCGCACGCGCTTCGGGTGTATGCGGCGTTCAGAAAAAGCACAGGTCAGACCAGTGTGCGAATTAAACATTTAAAAGCACATCCAAATAATGAGAGAGTAACTCCTGTGAGAGTAACTCTACCGCTAAGTCAACACTGATGTGAATGCATGTGGCGTTGTACAGTATATGACAGAGGCGCCAGAACTGCAGCTGATAGAATGTGCACTGTAGCACTACACTACGATATTTCTTCAAAAGCAGATTGTGGAGACATTTTTATCGTCCACGATCAAAAATCGTCATATCGCACACCCCTACCTCTAATCAAAGACACATGCAATGCTGCCTTAGAACTTAGCTAAAAGAATGTACTGCAGTCAAATCCACAGTTATCACACCCTGTTATCATCATACTATTCATCTTAATACTATCTCATATAAATATTTAGATGTAGCACAAAATTGCTGTTAAATTGCAGACATGGCAACCCTGTTTATCGCCATCATTCTAATGTATATCAAGTCAAAGCTGGAACGCATTAGTACAGCGGGGCACAGACACCCACACAGACACTTCACAGCTAGACACTGTGACATTGAACACCTGTATACTCAATACACATACGGTGAACACAATCACGGTGAGTGAACATATGCCGAAAACAAGACAGGTCTGAAGATGCAATCCTCCAAAGACTTTCACATCACTGTACATACGGATCCGTATGGTAACAGTTTTAAAACTCAGAATTCAATGAAATTAACTGATATATGCAGAACATTTAAAGATTATTATATTTGCAGAATGTATAAATGGATCTTGCATTGGTTTTAATCAAATTACTTACAGTCACACACAAACTTGTGCACAAACACAAGCAGTATAGGTTTGGTTTTAAGACATTTTCCAGGTTCAATACAACTTTTAATCAACGATATATGTAGAATGCATAATCACGAATAAAACCTGAATATGTATATATATATATATATATATATATATATATATATATATATATATATATAAGTGAAGTGCACGTACAGCATAACAAGGACACACACACACTGCTGTTTATCTAAGTGTGTCGGTGATGGTATAGTGTGTTGGTGTGTTTCTTAAAGCCCAAAGCTCCAAATCCATACAGCTCTATTCAGCTAGCTGTCTGTTACAAACAGAATTATCTAGCACATTTAGACCCTTATGCAGAGCCAGCACCAGGGCACCTCCATCAGGGGGGCATTTAAATTTCTGTTGGGGGAGGGGGGCCCAAATCATGCTGAGCGGAGGTGGTGGGGGGCAATCTGCGATCGCAAGCAGTTGCTGACACTCACGAAAATGTGGAATTGCTTTCAAACAAGCACTGTTTTTTTTTGTTTTTTTGTTTTTTAACGGCGACGGCACTGCCCTTACACTTACTGTGGAAAATCTTATCACAAAAGTCTGTCTGCTGCCAAAACACATCTTCAGCTTCCAGAAACACACACACACACACACACACACACACACACACACACACACACACACACACACACACACACACACACACACACACACACACACACACACACACACACAATACACAACACTTTTGCAAATAAATACTACTACATAAAACATGGGCATATGGCATTATCTCTTTTTTTCAGGGCTAGAGAGACGTTAGAAATCTCCATTTCAGTAGAGTGGTTGCTTTTCTATTCTGAAAAAGCAGCATTTTGAAAAAGACTCCTGAGGCTATTCAGAGGTTTTTCCATGTAAATTATAAAATGCATTCATTTTTCTGTTCGCAGTGTCATGGTACAATTCTTAATGACAGCATATGGCAGTGTTGCTGTCTAACGCTGTAATTTACAGGTTTATGAAGCAAATATTTTGTCAGTGTGCAGCTAAACAAGTGTTGAAAGAGGAAGGTTTATGGGGGAACTGCAGGAGGAGAAGAGATTAATTTGCTTTGTGTAAGGGCTTATGTGCAGAGAGCAGCTCATCTGTCTATGTACTCCAGTTATTTCTGTTCGACTCAGCACACATTACAGCATTAGAACAGGTGACCTGCTTGAGCTCACTGTTGAGGAAGCTGCTTTGAAACTGTGGCCTGTCAACAAACTCATGATATACAGTGCGTCAAATATGGTCAAGATACACTTGTGAAAGAGTATTTTGCACAACAAGGTTCTATTAACATAACTATATTAAAGCTAAAGAAGTGAACGTGTTCTTATAAATCTAGCAGATGTAGCCACAATTAGTGTCGTCACAATTCCAAAATATCAGAAGTTGTTACCAAAACCAGTAATCAGTAACAATTTTGGTACCACAGTAAAAACTATTGCAATTATTTAATTTTTTACAATTTTCATTTAAGTATTTTAAAGAAAAAAAATTAATTGTTAAAGATATAAATAATTATAAGTAAATAATACGTTAAAATGTTAGCTTGTAGACTTTGTATATTCTTTAATTAAGTGGCAGGTCTATTGCATTTACACTGCACGACTTAATGGCCAGATTTTTTTATTTTTTTTTTGTATCATCCATTGTTATGTTTATCACTACATCAAACATTGCAATTTCTGATTAAGTTCTGCATTTTATTACGGTGTGTGCTTTTTAAATTATTTAAATTATGAATGGGTTATATACACGCGAACAAAGTTATATACAGAGCTATAAAAGTTATATGAAGAGCTTCAATTCAGCCACAGTGCAAGATCACTGATGTTATAATAATAATAATAATAAATAATCCATCTGCAAAGTGAATCTTATATTTTCATTCTGTTTAATTCAATGGTTATAGCAAATTGATTTGTGAGTGTGCAGAGCTCACGCTGAAGAAACTACTTTGCTCATATTTTGCTGACTAACTTCTGACTAACTTCTGATTGGCCAACGTTCAGGCACTCAGTAAACATGCCTGTGATTGGCTAAATAGAAACCTTTGCCGCTCTTTATCAACAGGTACTGAATTGACCCGGTATTCAGTAATACAGGAAGGCTGGCATCGTCACATTTTTTTAATTTAAATATCGCCATGGTACTAAAGTACCAGTATTTTGACAACACTAGTCAGAACAATTATTGGCATCTCAAGCAGTACTTGTGGTAAACAACATCTGAACAAATACATTTACTGTATAAATCATTACTGAAAAAATTATAATAAATATTATACATGATGGAGGACACATGAAACATATGGATACTGTTGAAAAAGAAAAAGTAAAATGTCAGGCAGGGGTCAGTGATCAAACCAAATGAAAACATGAATTGTTTGTTGAGCACAGTTCAACAACATTGCTCAGACTTCCAAAAGCTTCAAATGAGACAGTCAACATTTAAAGGAAACACATTTAATAATTTCCTTTGCTTGCCTGTAAAGCTGTGTGCACAATGCAACGACAAAATAGCAATCATTTTCTCTCACTTAGGTTGTTGCTGAAGTACCTTTTCTGTTCTATAAAAAAACACAATAGAAAGAGAAGGAAGGAAAGTTGAATGCATGGATAATGTAATACAAGAATGGCCGCTTAATGGTTTTACTGCTGTGCTTTTATAAACAGTCATTTATAATGTTACAGTTTCAATAGTCCAGTCTACAATTTGTTGATGCATTCTAGTGCAGACCTGCAGGGCACTAGTCAGCAAGCCCATGAGAGTGCATGAATAACGTTTTTAAAATCAACAAAATCACATTCAGGTCACTGACAACTTAAATGACTATATTTAAAACTCACACTTGAAAATATAATAGGCTAAAACTGTTAGGATAGGGACAGGATGTCAAATAGAGTCAATAGGGGCCACAATAAAGCACCCTTTTAAAGCATAAAAGCTCTTCAGATCTGACTCTGGAAGTCCAATAGCTGCATCTAAAATTAAAGTTTATTAATCAAAAAGCATGTCTTGTAATCATGAAACTTACAATTTGATAGCAGTTTATTAAAAGTTTAACAAACATTTTTAGGGCCCTATGAACCAAGTTTTATTTTACTTTTCCCCCTTTTTTTCTGGTAATCAAATGAAGGCATAAAAAGTTTTTTATTGCAATCCAGTGGAAATTCAACCTTTTCGCTTTATTTTTTTTTTTCGGGGTTGTGGGGTGGGGGGGGCGTACTGTTAAAACATGGAAGGAAAATTGTGTGATCATTCCTTCAAAAAACAAAGTTTCAATAATAAATTTATTAGTAGTGGTATCAGCAGTATTACATTAAAGAGCAGGTCATATGGGTTGTTAAAAATATCTCTTTTGCAGTTTGTAAGGTAGCTATCGTTCAATGTAAACAGTCTGCAAAGTTGTTAATCAAAAATGCATTATAAATAAAGATATTGTCTCTCTCTCTCAAAAAAAAAGAGTCAACTCAGAATCACCTTAACGATTCGTTTTATTTTATATTTATACAAGTATACATCACTGGGTAACACATTAGCATAATCCCCGCCTGGTAAAAAAAACCTGGTTAATTCACATTCCAGTGCCTAAATATGATGTTACTGGGGTCACTACAACCCGTGACATCAAAAACAACCACGGACTTGGCAACTGTCATGTGTTGGTGTCTATTTAGTTCCTGTTTGTCCTTATTTGGTTCTGTTCCAGTTCTCATTTAGTTATCATCGTTTATTTTGTTCACCTGTTTTGATAGATTACTCTTCACCTGTTTCTGTTCTACCTAATTATGTTCGATGTGTTTATGTGTTATTGGATGTGTTGCTGAGAAGAGCCAGAGCCCCGGCCCCCATCATGTGCACCTTCTACAGAGGCACCATAGAGATCATTCTGACGAGCTGCATCACTGTGTGTATGGCACCTGCAATGCATCCTACCGCAAGTCACTTCAACGCATAGTGAAAGCAGCTGAAAAGATCGTTGGTCTCTCTCTCCCCTCCCTCAAGGACATTTATGGAACCCGTCTCACCCGCAAAGCCCTCTGCATTGCAGGTGATCCCACCTACCCGACACACAGCTTCTTCAGGCTGCTGCCATCAGGGAGGAGACTGTGGAGTCTCCAGGCCAGGACCAGCAGACTGAAGGACAGCTTCATTCATCAGGCAGTCAGGAAGCGGAACTCCCTCCCGACCTTGCCCCCCCTCCCCTCTTTTGCCCCATGCACCACTGAGCTCTGACCCTCAGACCCCTTCCCGCAGCTCCCACATCCCCAGGTCCTTCTTACTCCCCCCTCCCACTTACACACTGTGACCTGCACCAGTCAATTTGTGCAGCATTGGTCTGCTCACTACCTCATTCAACACTGAACTGACCTCATTCAAAAGCCTCTTCTGTCAATTAAATGAACTGCTCTCTGAGCTTTTTGTCATTTTAATCAGACTGAATAAGCTCTTTTGCACTACAGTCATTATATCTGCACTGTTTGTTTACTTCACTGGTTTGCACTCTATCTGCTAGGTGCCTTGTGCTGCTTACTTTTCTTTTTTTTTACATGACCTTATTTGTATATTTGTATAGTTGTATTTATGTTTAACCTGTATCTATCTGTATTTTAGGTTCTACTGTTAGTGTTATCTATATTCACCAAGGGTCTGAGAGTAACGCAGTTTCAATTCTCTGTATGTCTGCCCTGTACATGTGGAAGAACTGACAATAAAGCAGACTTTGACTTGACTTTGATATACCCTGTGTTTTCCTCAGTTCCTTTGTCTTGCGTTGCTAACTTTGTGGTGCTTTACCCTTCTGTTCTTCTATGTTTAACTCTCTTGGACTAGATACTCTCGCTCCGTGTGCTTCATCCGCACCACACCTCACTGCACTGCACCGTGACAGCAACACAGATGGTAGCGCTCGCTAACTTGCTTAAGCGCTCCTCTTTGTGCCAATCATAACAGGTTTGGCCAGCTGACCAATCAGAGCAGAGTAGGCTTATGGAAGGGAGGTGTTAACAGACATTTTACTCAAAACTGAATCGAACGAACCATTTCGAAATCATGGACAAATGACTCTATGTATTAATGTATATTCTGGGAAAATTAGTGTTTTCTGACCTTAGATGCATTTAAACCTGTTGTAGGGGACTCCAACACAATATTAGGACACTTTAAAAACCATATGACCTGCTCTTTAAGACATACATTCTACTGTACAAATATAATATATTTCTGTCACAATTTCTTCAAGTTTAACCAGATATGTATTTTGGCAGGTTGCCCTTAAGAGTTTTGTTTGTGTGTATATGATATAACGACAGTTTTTCTAAAATGAAACGGTCAAATGCTCATGAAATGACTCTCAGAACAGCTCTGGAGATGTTGTTCCATGTATTTATGTCCTCATTTAGTGAGAGGGCAGATGCTGAAAACACTGAGCATCACGTGCGCTTCGGTATGTGAAGTAAACAAAACCACACGTCAAAATATGCAGGATTCATATTTAAAAGTCTTTTTGTGGCTTAATACAGACACTAGCCAATTTCACGATCTGATTTAAGTAAACTGACCTACTTTTGATGTATTCATCCAAAATTTGGAAAATTCCATGACATTCCGTACTATACAGTAAAATCCATTTTTTATGACTGGATTCTACAATTAAGTCCACATTTTCCACATCGCGGAAATCATAGGGCCATAAATTAGGTAAAAATTTGGAAAAAATGAGCATAAAGCTACATTGTTCCGCATTCTGACTGCCAACTGCAACTTTAAGGCACTGTTTCTTGCTATCAGTCTATCACAGGCAGAGAAGGATACATTTATACTGCCTTAGGCATCTCAGTAGACTGGTTGTGTAGATTTTTAATGAACTTTAATGTAGAATATGTTCTTACAAACAAATCTAGCAGATAGTCAGAACACTAATTACCTGCCAAAGATGAGAATTAAAAAAATTTTAATAAACATAATACTATATACCATTGTGCATATTGCTAGCTGCAAAAAGGCAAGTAAGGGGTCAGTGATCAGACCAAATTAATTGAACAAAGTGGTTCACCAACATCAATCTCAATCACACTTCCAAATGCTTCATACGACAGAGTCAACATTTAAAAGCCTTGGCTGTAGAGCTGTTTGCACAAAACAATGTGACAAAAATGGCATTCATTTTGTCTTGTTTTAGGTTGTTAATGAAACATTTATCATAGGATAACTGTTGATCCTACCTCCATAGGTAGCATTTTTCATTTTTCAGACACAGCCACTTTCCTGCAGATTTTAGCTCCAACAATGATCTTCAGGATTACTAGAGATTCCTGTCAGATGAGTTTGATCAGGGATTCAGGGTTGGAGCTAAACTCTTCAGGACAGTGGTCCTCTGTGAATAGGCATGATGGAAAAGCACAAGAATGATAGCACGTCATTGCAAAGTCATTTATTTCCAGTGTTCAAAATCCCAAAGTGCACAAATTTTCTGAAAGTGAAAGTGACGTGACGTGTGGCCAAGTATGGCGTCCCATATAGGGAATTTGTGCTCTGCATTTAACCCATCCAAGTGCACACACACAGAAGTGAGTAGTGAACAAACACACATACACACACACACAACGTGAACACACACCCGGAGCAGTGGGCAGCCATTTATTGCTGCTGCGCCTGGGGAATAGTTGAGGGTTCAGTGTCTTGCTCAAGGGTCTCAGGGTCCTCAGTCGTGGTTTTGAAGGTGGAAGAGAACACCGCACATTAAAGTCAGTGTATACCTCTGTCACATCCTCCAAGGTCTAATCTGAAGAACCCTAACCTAAGACCTTATGAACAGTGGTGCAAAATAAAGACTACAAGACTCAGAGTTCATATCAAGTGCAGAATTTGGGATTAGATTGGAAATCCATGATTTTTATTAATCTCTCTAAAGAGATGATGAAATAGTAGGCAGAGAAACTGCAAGTGAGCAGTTACCTCAAATCAAATATGACTAACCCTACATCTAAGAACACTAATGATGCTGTGTGTTCTTATACAGGCTGATCCATTACTAGTGAACAAACCCACAAATGAATCAACTGGTACAGCAGGTGTATCAGTAAGTGATAATGTACAGTCATAGGATCTTCTATCACACTAAAGGGTTTCTTTTGGCATAATGACCGTCACACTGTACATTATCTCACTTACTACACCAGTACTTGCACAATAAATGAAATATTGATTCAAGGTGAAATTACTATGTGAGAACAAAGAGAGTGTGTAGTGCTGTCAGGGAAAATTGCAGTGTAAATCAGTAGTTGCCAAGGACAACGCTTAATTATACAGTTTAACGGTCATTATACAACAATATTTGACTGCAGAATGCTGCAATCAGAGTCAAGTATTCCAGAGATAGATGGATACATGGGAAGCCTAGTAGACCACTATGACACCAGCACAAGATCCATAAAAGAGCTTCATAGACACCACTACTTACCAGAGCAGTCACTAGAACATACAGAATGGGGGGCATTATTTTGGACATTCACCACCACATAACAACCTGTATTTACTATAACTAAAACGGAACAAGTTCTACATTCAAACAGAACAATATGCTACACCCAAATCGCATATTGTAATTTTAATAAACAAAAAGCCTCAGCATCCATCTAAAAAGCTCAATGACTAGAATCATATTAAAACATGGACAAATCAGCTCAACTACCAACAAATTAAATCACTTTCCATTATCACTTGCATACGTTACAGTTGTGCGTCCTCAATCTGGCAACACACATACCTGTCGGGCCTGAGGAGGAGGGGGTGGGAGAAACAAATCTAACAAATATTTCAAATAATGAATCCACAACCAAATTCAACTATCATCCCACAATGTTACATACTGCACATTTAAATATTGAAAAGGTCTGCCACTGGATGATGTATTTGAATAATTAATGAAAATAATTGAGCACTGTTTTGGGGACATTTTAATAGTTATTTAAACATATAAGTTAACATATAAACATATAAAGATAATGTATTATTAGTTACCATTGTAGCGAGTAGTGTTCCTATGAGCTAAATGCTGCTGAATTGTCAGAGTTACATTTCTGAAAGCTTCAATGGCCACATGAATAAATGTTCTTGGTTCTAATGACCCTTTCATGGAAATTCTGTTCACTCGGCGGCTATATTTGCCACACCTTTGGGCAGCTATTTCGGGCACCCAAGAAAAAGTCCAATCTACTTGAATTGGGAAATCTTGAAATCTCCAACTGTTTGCCACACTCACATTTAAATAATATATTTCAAATCCACAACAAAATATAACATGAAGTGTCCCATACTCTTATACTCAAAAAAAAAAAGCTTATATTTCTGACCGGCCATTGCGCATGTGAAGTCCTAAGCACCCGTCTCAGTACACTGACTGTTTCTATGGCAACCAGACTTTCTAACATCAGCTGAAGTGATGTGATGACTTTACCAATTCACCCTTTACTGGGAGTTTGACAGGCAATCTGACCAACCATAACGCCGAATCTGCCATTTTGTCAGACAAACAAACTAGACAGGAGAGCAGATTAATGCTAGAGGACTTGAACTTGAAAAATGGTGTGTATTGACTTCTTTCCACGGTAGAAACGAGATAACTTCTAATGTTTATTCATGTTTATTTCATGCTATTACTTGTAAAGATGAAGCGAAGATCGGTTCACGTGCCGCTTGAACTGAGGTGCCACAGTGATCTGTCACAACTCAATAAATAGCCACAAAATGGTATTTATTATTTGAATTTATTTTTTAAAAATAGCAAAATTTGAATCTGCTCTGTCTGTCTGTCTGTCTGTCAGTCTGCTGCTCTGTGTCCTCTTTGCTCTGCGATGTATTTTTCACTGCATGAGAGCATTATGTGTGTCATGAGAGTGCTATGGCTTGTTGGACATATCAATAACAACAGTAACAGGTCTTAGCGAAGGATCAGTTGCAGATTGGGTCTTATTTAGAAATCTTATTCTGCCATTATGTGCATTGCCATTTCTCCCATTAATTGTAATATGAGCTTACCATTTTGGGATTTCTAAGGTCTTTGTTTGCTCTTAGTAAGAGTCATACAAAGAGGGGGCACATTGCATCATCTGTGTGGGACCCCAATGCCCCCTTTGGCGACAGGCCTACTATTCACACACACATTTATATGTTACACTCAAGGAAGTTTGAAGAAAAAGCAAGTGATCAGTTACTTCAAATCAACTACGACTGATAAATATGATCTATATGCAAAAACATTAACGCTAAGATTAATCAAGATTTGAGTGCTCTTTTTTGAGTCTGATTCATTAATACTGATTGAACGCACAAGTGATTTAACCGATAGGTGTGTAAAGAAACAGACACAGACATCTGTGTGTTTTCTTGTATCTGCTCTGGATGTAAGGTGTCCTCTTTCGCTTTCTGACCAAAGGCTCATTGAAGCGTACTGTGATTTCTCTCGAACGAGCATGTTGATCTGACAGTTCCACCAGCATTTTCCATTCCGAAGCATCGAAACGTTCCTCTCCTTCATGTGGCAGACAGACGCCCCTCGTCTCATCTCGTCCACCCTTCGCCCCCACACTCTTTCAAGTCTGAAACTGGAGGGCTTATGGTCCCAATAAGTAAACACGGAACACTTGTTTACTTCCTCAACACAAGTAAATATTTTACGCGTTCCTGGCTCCATGTCAGAACTCTGTGTGTGTGTGTATTGCAGAGATCTTGTCAATGTGGGTAAACAGACTCTTAGTTGGGGGAGGGGAGAAAAATCAAAAGCATTTGCCTGTAGAACCTTATTGAGCCTCAGTAATGCAGCCAGGAGCAACAAACGAATGAAAGATTTATCAGGCCTCTGGACTTGACCTGACTGCATCTGTGTGTGTTTGCATGTATGCATTAATGGCATCTATGCCCTGCCACGCATCTGCTTTTTAATTGGAAGCTGCGCGTTTGCATTGCCGGAGAAATCTGTTATTCGATTCGTGACACAGTACAAAATGTTCCTCTTTCTCCCCTGTAGATACAACACTGAAACAGATACGCCTTTCTAATAGGCCAAGAGTAAGAGTGTGTGTGTATATGTGTGTGATGTGCTTCAAATGCATTTGGCTGTCTGCTGTGGTTTCACAATGAATTGTGGGAAGCAAATGACCAGTAGCAATAAACTTGGAAATTATCTGAACTGAGATGTGTGCTAAAAAAAACAGAGTAGCTTATTTATCATGCATGGTTTGGTGGTGTTTGCTAAAGCTAACATTATTATTGCTCATAGTTAGGTTTTGAAATTTCAGCATGTAATACTAGATAACATCTATAACATAACCCACTTAATTCATCCCGCATAGTTGTACAACAAACATGATCATGTGGCTTATTTCCTAAATGTTGGAATGCTCTACACAAGTTTTTTTCAGATTTTTGTCCCAATTTGCAGTCTGGAGTAGTCATCGTTAGTTCCCGGGAATCAGAGCCAGTCTGCAGATACTGGGCATTCAGAGTTGACAGATTTCACAGAAAACTGTGTATGATGGGCACAGACTCATATTTTTTAACTACATACTATGAATCTGTCCAGTTGGAGGATATCAAACGTGTTTGTTTCTCTGAGCTGATTTTAGAACAGACAGTATTCATTTGTCATGTCTCCTAGCAAAGAGGCACATGTTTCTATGCGAGTTTGTGGTGTTCAGAATGACTTGAAAGTCTGTTTCTCAGTTGTTTAGTGTATGATGCCCAGTTTTTATTTGAAACCATTTACAAAGTCAACAAGTGCATGATGCCTAGTGTTTGAAAATCTATTCAGATATTGCAAGTCATTAGTGTACTCCAGTTTGTAGTGATAAGACTTATATTTTTCACCTGCCAGACAATAATAAAAAAAACATCATATTAAGAATATAGCCAGCTGTAATTTGATCTCATTTGTGTTTTTTAATAGATAACATGAACCTATACAGTAATAGTAATGCAATAGCTAATGAGATATAACAATGAACAACACTTTCACACCATTTATTAACCTTATTTAATGTTAACTTATCTATACACTGCCATATGGTCAATCAGCATATTAGACTAAAGGATCATGTGACACTGAAGACTGAAAATTCAGCTTCATAGGAAGAAATTACATTTAAAATAGAAATAGAAAACAGCTATTTTTAATTTACTATTTATATATGTCACAGTATTACTGGTTTTACTATATTTTTGATCACATAAATGCTTGGTGAGCATAAGAGACTTCCTTAAAAACATAAAAAACAACACCTTTATAACCACAAACCTTTGAGCGGTAGTATACAAACCCATTTTACCATTCAACCATTCGAACCCACAACCTTAGGGTTAGGAGTCAAACTCTCTAACCACTAGGCCATGACTTTCCCTAGTTAACTAATGCTAACTGAACCTTATTGTAATGTGTATGCAAAAAAAAAAAAAAAAAAAAAAAAAAAAAAAAAGATAAGGAATTTAATTCCAGCTGATTCTAAACAACAGACAGAAAACACAGCACACCCTACTTGATTTTTTGTTTCCCCCCCAAAAAATATTTTGTCAGGAAAAAATAATTATGTATAGTTTGTCTACCCTTGAACTTAAATAAAATATCTTTCTGCAGAAAAATGTGTTTAAGCTAAAAGCTTTGCTATTTGCAGCAACTCTTTGCATGTTTCCGGACTAGCAACGACTTAGAGGAGAACAAGAAGCCATGAATCACATGTCTGAAAAGATTTAAGGAACAGGTGACCATACAAACAGAATGGGTCAAACAGAAAGGTAAAAAAAAAAGAAAAGAAAGAAAATCCCATACTGTCCTGTCAAAAACACCAATGCAGTAAACATCAAGCTTTGCCTCAGATCAGCTGTGAAAGGGCAACACTGTCTGAGGGAGTTCAGGAGGAAAAATCTCATTCCGGTTCTCCTGGGGCTCATTGAGACACGAAGTTGAGCTTTGCTCAAATCATTCTGGCTAACAAAATAAATGGAAAACAACACTGAAAATTCGGTAATAGGTTTTGAGATCACATCAGGCTGGTCATTAATCTAGCTCAGTGATGTCAATGTGTATGTGTGCGCGTGTGAGAAGAGGCTGAGGTTTGTTGTCTCTGTTTGTGTCCTCAGAGAAAAGAGTTCACTGTGGTAGAATGAGAATGCTGTCTGGCCATAACAGAGACAGAAATTTTCTTTACGTCGATGCTGTTGGTTCACATTAGTGTGTGTGCTGCAATGAGAACAGCGCACGGAGCCACTGATAAATAATATACAGTACATATTTGCAATTGGGTTCAATTACACTACGGAAATTCCTGCTACTTGGCACAACAATAAATCACATATAATGACTTTTGGGATTCATTATGAGAATTTTAATATGCACTTTACGTAACCAGGTAGTAATAAACTAAAAGGGGTTGATGGATTAGCATTCTTAATAATCTGCCTCTTTTCCTCTATTATGGCATTACACAGGCCTAATTTAACACGAACAGTGCAAGTGATAAAAAATTGAAAGATTTAAATCGGACTCATGGCTCCTGAAAGGCGAGCGCTCTGTATATAGTCGAATGATCATTTTATACAGCCCTTCGGTGTGAGAAATGATGTCCATACTTCAAAGGAACTTCAATCAAGTTGCATTTCTATGCTTGATAAATAATTGAGGAATACTCGAAATGGCCTTGAGTTCTACCATTCATGGATGTCTCTCTGAATGTGTCTGACAGATGGAGAGAAGAGAATGAAAGAGATGTACATCATTGTTTCTGAGAGTCTTTTGTCTTTGATGGTTTTTTGCATGAATAAAACAGACTTAGCCTTTGGAATAAAAAGATGAAGTCCCACATGCGTGGAGTCACAGCAGGCCAGCAAAGGTGGCGTGTGGACAGGTGACTCTAACTGCACACAGGTGTACTTTGGAGAACTGATCTGAGCCCACCTGCAGAGAGAGCACAGCCGGTGAATATACGACACTCACAGAGACTGCTAACTTTGATCCAGGGTCCAAAATTAACTTTGACACACCTGCCAATGAAGAGTGAATGTAATTTGGTTCAAAGAATCAACACTGGTTCATGAGAATTTATTAAGAAATTGGTACTTTCAGCTCAGCCCTAATAATGACAAAATGTATAGTAATAAAAATAATTCCAAATATAGTTTCTTGTTCAGTAAGAAATATTTATGGCCAGTAAATTTTCTCCCAAGAATCAATCCATGCTGTTTTCAGTTGATGTGTGAAAACTTCAAGAAACATTATTTGTAGCACACCTCCAATTATTCAATAAAACGTAATGAACTTTGTGCTTCATTACTTTTGATATGAAACGCTTTCAAATTTTGTCAATTTTATTATAAAATTAAAAAACAATAAATACAGATTGGTGCTACTGTCACACCCCTGGACTCATTATGTGTGTTTTTGCCCCTGTGACCCAGTTTCTGTCTCCCGTGGTTGGTTAATTTGATTCCAGGTGTGTCTAGTTTCTTCCCCATGTGTTCCATGTCCACGTTAATTTAGTCATTCCTCTCACCTGTGTTTTCCCAATTATCTTATGTATAAAGGTCCTAGTCTGTTCAGTCTGTGTTTGTTGGGTCTACAAGTCAGTACATGTGTCTTTCTCCTGTGTTCCATGTTGGCTTTACCCCTGTGTTGGATTAATAAAGACTCTCTCAATTATTCTCGACTCTGTGTTCCTTCCGGCAGCGTAGCGTGACAGCTACTTAATGTGGCATTCTGTATCTTCTCAGTTCAAGCACCACATTAACAGAACATTTCTTCCTTTTTACAACTAGCTACAGCATGAAATGAACATCTGAAGGTATGTTGAAATAAACAGTACAATGTACTGAAATGTATCATGACTCTTGTAAATCACACATGTAATCAGTGCTTCAATCACATTAATTGATAACTTTTTTTCCTTAAGAAAATTTGACATAGGGCTATATAGGCAATCAGGTACAGTGCATCCAAAAGAATTGACATTGATTCTAATTGCTTGTGATTGAAATTTTAATTTAAAAAATGTCTCAATACTCAGCCCTAGTCACTATGTAGTTATTAACCGTTTTTCCTTTAGTGACAAACAGCTTAGGTCGTGTCGCTCGCAGCATAATCTCTCCATCTTGATAAAATTACACCTGACACAAAAACTGAACACATCACATGATGACTGTTTCATATTATTGGATTGTGAATGCTTAATGCAAGGAAAATTTGCCATACTGTATATGTTGCCACATGGAGAAAAAAAAAAAATACTCTAGATAAATTTCTGAAATAAGAATTGATGTAAGACAGATTTTTAGTAAATGGTTTCAGGTCTTTGATTTAAATAGCTCACTTTGCTTACATCAACCAGGGTCAGACTAATTAACTATTAAACTATTAATAAATTGCAGTTCCTTATAAAGTTTCAGGCCACTTTTATTTGTCAAAGCCAATTTGAACTAAAATTTGTCACTTGGTGAGTGTTAATTATGGACACTGCTGTCACCAATTTCTGGCCGCGTGACAGAAATTATACAGACTGTGTTCCAAAATCTAAGCTGACACACTTCTAAAACAGAATCCCAATAAAAATGCAAACTCAATTCATGGTCTACATAGGCAGAAACTCTACTAATGGTCAACATAACACTGAACTTGTGTGCTTCATATAACAAGTTCTGCTTGAGGAAGCTACTTAGAAACTATAACTTGTCAAGATTCTAGCAAAACACAAATAAAAGTTAAGCTACGGTCAAAGTACACGTTTGAAAAAAAATAGTTATGTACAGTACAAGCTACACAGACGATACTGACAAAATATACAGTAGCATGTTTCTTGTAACTGATTTTGTAAAATGATTATTGTTGTAAACACACAGGAATAAAAACAAGTGTGACATTTCACAAATGTTGCTAAAGAAGCAACACTCTAATAAGCACAAAAACTGCATACCACACCTAAATATCAATCATTAATAAGATGGAATTATTCCGTACTAAATAAAATCTGTTTAAAAGCAATTTCTCTTGCTCTTGGAACCCATCTGCCATCTTGCATAATGTTTCCCCCCACCGAGAATACATGCAATGCTGCCTTAAAATCAAGAGTATTTTTTACTGAAACTGAAGTATGAGAACTGAGAACTTACTGCCTTAAAATGCTACTTAGGCAGGCTGATTTGTAGGATTTGGAAAAGAGTTAAAAACACACTATTTCTCCACATTTGGAATGAGTGTGTGGAAGCAGAAATGTAGGGTTCTTTCAGAAAGATTAACCATCTTTGTAAAACACCGTGCATTGATGAAAGAATTTCTAAATTAATAAATTATCTCTTAGATTAAATTAAATTAATAAACATTCCTTACAGATTGAAGGCCAGTCTTTTATGGACATTTCTTAATAACGTTAAGAATTCAAGTGAAACATTTCTATCACAGAGCAAAAAAGAGAGAGAGAACGTTTTCACTTTGAAGAGCAATAACCAAATCACCATCTTAAAGCATAGGCCTGTATCAAAAGACTAAGCGAGAAAAGTCTCACTTAAAAAGATGAATCACACTGGTACATTTCAGCTTAGTTAAATCAAAAGGCATGAACATATAATATAACACATAATATAACTGAGGCAATTAGCAATGAAAAAAACAACAATTTACCTCTTGCTTTAACATCAAATGTGTGTTCGTCAACCATGGAATAGAATAAATAAATCCTCATTTGAGAATTAAAACAGTTAACGTAAAAATTAAAAAGTCCTTAACCTGAATGGTTTATTTTTTTTTTCTATAAGCAAAAAAAAAAAAAAAAAAACGTAAAGAAAAAAAAGATGACATTTTGAAGAATGTTGGGAACCATAGATTGTTTTTTTTTATCTTCTTTTGTGTATCCTCAGGTATAAAGGCATCAAAACACATTTTTATTTCATGAGTTTTAATAAGTGAGTACCTGTCAGAAGCATAAATGGAAGTAAATGTAAATGCAATACATAATGTAAATTTTCAAGGCCCAGTGGTGAAAGCTGATGATTTCAATCCTAGAACAAACATTGCATTAGAATCTTCATTAGCCATGGAGGGTTTTCATCTATGCCTGGTACAAAATAAATTTTATGCAAAAGAATTTGATGAGTCCCACTTAAAAATACATTTGTGTGTTTATGCTTCTAAACAGCAAAATCTCATTTCTTATATTCATAAGCTCTCATCTACTTCTATCTCTCAGTCTCTGACTGGCTCTGATGTTGCATGAATCTTTCGTCTTTACTGCACTGAAGATATTTCTAACCAGAGCTTTTACGAGACAGAACTGAATGAATAAATAATCAGAGTAAATCTTTAGGATAACTTGACAGAAAGCATACTTTGCATCATTCAGTTTCATCAGCCAGGCTGTGGGTATGCAGTGTTTCCTTTACTCTTGTTTTTGTACAAATTCAAAACACAACCTTTAAGTCTTTCCAAAAAAAACTTTGAGAAGGCAGACCAGAGTGTTTGTGTGTACTCATGCTAAAATGAAGGACGTGCTATGTGACAGCTCTGATGCAGTGTAGGGTCATGTAAGAGGTGAACCAGCTGCTGGGGACGTCGAGCACTCCTGATGGAAAACAGTTCTGCGAAATCACCCAAGTCCTGTTTGTCAGCCTTGATGTTTTACAACAAAGAGAAATGCTGCTAACTGGATTTGCTGGAATCCATCTGTCTGAGCAAGCTGCATGAATGTCAGTTTTACTAAGGCTGAATATAATCTCTCAAAGAGGCATAATGCACTAATTTTGTTTAAACATTGTGCCCTAGGTGAGATAAGACAAGCTTTTTTAAAACTGGAACTGAAATGGGCTGAAATGAAATAAAATGGAAAATAAGATAAAATGTTTTAGGCTGCATTTGATCAAAAATACAGTAAAAACAGTAATACTGTGAAATATGACTACAATTTAAAAGAAAAGCTTTCTTTTTGAAGATATTTTAAAATGTAGTTTATTCCTGTGATGGCAAAGCTGAATTATCAGCAGCATGAATTACCCCAGTCTTCAGTGTCACATGATCCTTCAGAAATCATTCTTATATGCTGGTTTCTAAGTAGGCATGTTTATTTTCGTTAATTTTCCCAAAGGACAACTGCCGCTCGTTATCTGAACATTAACCGTTAACTGGTAAGATTAGAATATTAAACTAGTATTAAATTAATAGAATGGTCGAGTGTCTGTGACCCATTAAAAATACACACAAAAAAGGGGTTATTTTAACATGCGCACAAACAGAGCAACAACAGAAACTGGATTCACACTCTGAGAACAGAGAAAAACAGAATAAAATTCTATAAATAAAAAGAATAAAATAAATAGCCTTACACAATTTTTTTTCACTTAATTAAATTAAGATGACAAAATGAGAACACACAGTGATTCCTTCTGTGCACTTTGAAGAACTGGCATAGTCTTGTTTTTTCGCAAGACAAAAATAAATAGCAGGCCTACCTCAGTGCACAACCATTTAAGTGGTAGTGTTAATTGATCAAAATTCTTACTTACGTTTAATGGTTAAACAATCAATATGAGCATCCCTATTTCTGATCAATTCAGCTCTGCCTTCACAGGAATAAATTACACATACACAGAGAGTGAGAAAGAGATTTTTTATGGAAGTAGAATTCAATCTAATCTTTAATACATGTCTTGTTTTCATGAGTTACAGAATACCAGGTAATAAAGGATAGGGAATATCTGAAGGCAAAACCATTTATAAACATAGGTGGTGACAGCGAGAGGATAAATGTTTTATTTTTATCAGAAATACAGTACGCATTAGGTGTGTATGTGTGTGTCTGGGTGTGTATGAATAGGTCTAGTGTGTGACTTTACATAGTCAGCAGTACTCATGGCTGGGCTTGCTGCCCAGTCTCAGAGTGAAGAGAGGAAAGAGGAAATCCTGCACTCACACCATGACCTTTGACCCAGGATATCCTTCCTTGGGGCACTCCCTTTTGTCCTCAACAAGGGCCAAAGGGGATATCATTTATGTCCTTAACAACATCCAATCATTAATTAAACTGCTTTAAATTAATGTTTTATGACACCATGACCACCAAGTCCTTTAATGAATACAATAATTTATGGCATTGCAGGATAATTACTACTAACCATTAAAACAAAAACTATGTACTATAAAACTAGTTAAACATACATTTTTAAAACTGATCATTTGGATGAATTAATGTAATATTCATGATAAGCACAGTCAAACGATTGCCTATAATATGAAATACCCAGGCCTTTTAGGATTATGAGAAATAAACTGATCATTGAAACCGGAATGAATTATAGGGGAATATCTGAAGGCAAAAACCATTTATAAACATAGGTGGTGACAGCGAGAGGATAAATGTTTTATTTTTATCAGAAATACAGTACGCATTAGGTGTGTATGTGTGTGTGTCTGGGTGTGTATGAATAGGTCTAGTGTGTGACTTTACATAGTCAGCAGTACTCATGGCTGGGCTGGCTGCCCAGTCTCAGAGTGAAGAGAGGAAAGAGGAAATCCTGCACTCACACCATGACCTTTGACCCAGGATATCCTTCCTTGGGCACTCCCTTTTTGTCTCAACAAGGGCCAAAGGGGATATCATTTATGTCCTTAAAAAACAACATCCAATCATTAATTAAAACTGCTTTAAATTAATGTTTTATGACACCATGACCACCAAGTCCTTTAATGAATACAATAATTTATGGCATTGCAGGATAATTACTACTAACCATTAAAACAAAAACTATGTACTATAAAACTAGTTAAACATACATTTTTAAAACTGATCATTTGGATGAATTAATGTAATATTCATGATAAGCACAGTCAAACGATTGCCTATAATATGAAATACCCAGGCCTTTTAGGATTATGAGAAATAATCCTACAGTTCTAGTAATTGCATATGTTAGTACACTTAGAACTTGCAGCCCTCTGGGGGTGTGTCAGTTGAAATTCTAATGACATAAAACTTGGATTATGTTATTAATAATCATTATATGTCTCATGAACCTTTTAAAACTGTAATTATGTGGGAACAATGAAGCAATTATAAGGGACCAAAAGAAAAGTACAAGAAATATGAAATCAATTGAGCTACATTCAATGTAATTTGCTGCAATGGTTTTTCATTTGGATAAGTTGAAAAGGCCATTATTACTTATTTTAATATTAGAAAAGGGTACATGGCTATATGTCTATTGCCACAGTACTTTCTTACTTTTTCACAACTAACGATATATTTGGGCAGCCACATTTCAGTGATGTAGAATGAATTTCTTTGACCTCATTCTGCAAAGAGCAGCGGTTCAAACTCGAAAGCTTCACCTCGTTTATTAGGTTCATCTCAGGTTCCACGGTTATTTGTGAGCAATGCAAAAGCATCCAATAACCCAATCAGGATTAGTTGCCCTTTGTAAATTTACACTCCGAAAACAGGCCAGGATTCATATCCCGAGGCTCATTTCTGCTGCTGCTGAAAATGAAGGATATTGTGTTAGGGGGCATATCATGGCATTTTATCAAAACGAGTGCCATAAACAAAGTGGTGCTAACGTCTGGAATCCACTCAAAAGAAAGTAGCGTTTTTACTACATGTTTTTACAGTCAAGATTAGTTCTGTAAGTGCTTTCGACAACCATTTGGAATCATCAAATTGAGCTTTCAAAGTTACAGGATGTAATGCTCAAGATTCAGTAAAAATGGTTTGCGCATAAAAAATATCAGGCTTTTATTCAAAATATTCAAAAAGGAGTCACGGGGTAATGGGTATTACAAATGTGCCTCATGTCATATCAGATTCTGCCTCCACTGTCCTTTCAAATAAAGTCAAAAGGCTGCAAATAAAAGGCTGTTAATTTATGTGCCTAATTATAAAGAAAAAAATAAGAAAAAAAAGAAAAATTAATCATGTCCTCTGACCCATACATAAATTCCATAATAAAACATTTCTCCGCCATCAGATTAATTAATTCAATTAATTATTCTGCATATACATGTAATGTAATTAATTTGATTACCATTTTTAATTGATTGACAGCCTGTTAATAAAATTTAGGTTATTCAGAAAATGATGTTGATATTATCTGATAGGGTTGTAATGGTACACATATTTGTATCACATATTTTTGGTATGGGACTCGTTTGATACGCATGTGTACCAAATAAATATGGTGTTGTTTTAATCCCTGCATGTACAGAACTTCTACGGAACAATTTAAAATTTAGCATGGGACAATATTGTTAACATCAGTATTCTCTGATGTTGCAAACACATCTGAAAAACAACAAAGGACACAGAGTGAGCTGCTGCTGGAACAATTCAAGCTGTCTTGAACATGGAGACATGCTTTATATTAAGCATTTAATATGTCAGATACGCCTGTTGTTTAAAGTGATAGTACTCAAATAAAATAATCAAAATAATGAATTTGTATGTAAATGCAACTTCTGCATCACTTCTTGCCACAGTAGCTCTTGCAGTCTTGGCATGTGGTACACCGAGGTTCGATCCCACAGCATGAAGCATTAGGGATCTGTGGTGCAACACATTGAGCTAGTTCCTCATGCACGTTCATCAGGCTGCTGTGGAGAGGTTTCAGTGTGAGAATGAGCTCACAAAAAAGTTCCTTAGCACGTTGACCAGATTAACATGCTAAACTAACCTAATGATAATGTAGCTAATGGTTGGCCTTATAGCTGATGAGCCACATTAGTGGGGCTCAATCCAAAGATCATCTGATCTGATTTTGGACAAAATTGGACAAAATTTGCAGGAGGAGTACTGCATTTTTTTTTTTTACTTCAATATGGAGGACAAGCACGTTAATGGAAAATGACAAATGAGACATCATCAGAATCGCCACAACCCAGGGAATGAAAGGATACAAATATAACATAAATTCGGACAATGTTTTCAAATGTTATAAGCATTTTTGCAAAAATCTTTAAATCTCTGGATCACTAGGTGGCGCTGTGTTCAAACTTCTGAGGTACCTCTGGGACATGCCGTTGATGATTCCTATCAATTTCTGTGCAGATGTGTCAAATAATTAAAAAGATATTGTAATTTATAACAAATTTCAAAATGGTGGACAAGTGATTTGTTTGATCCTGGCAAACTCGACATCCACAGATTTGGCATGACCCAAGGTCTCCATAGAAGGAATCCATGATTTTCTGACTTATTCAAACTTCTGAGTAGTTAAATTATTAGCAAAAATAGCCATAGGTGGCAACGTTGCCAATTTTGTCATGGACCCTCAGATCATGGTGTTGATGAAGCATACCAAGTTTCAGTTCAATTGATCAAAGTTTGGCTGAGATAATTGCCAATTTTTGGAAGAATTTGACAAACTTTGAAGGAGGAAAAAATACTGTACAAAATGGCTGCTACTGCAATGGGTGGAGACTTAACGTAAGCTATTGAATGTAATCAGCATGAAGAGTGGAATCAGGTTAACAAAATCTAACTTACTAGAACAAAGGGTTCAAAAGCTATAACTGTTTGAAAAGTGACTTTTTGAACTGGTGGTGGCGCCACAGAGTTGGTCCTAGAGACCCCAAAGTTGGTCAGGTCACTTTTCATGACAATCACTACAAGTGTTCCAAATTTAATCATTTTCCTATGTCCCCTTCATAGGGCTGCCATTGACTCCCATTCAGGAGGAATAATGATAATAAAAAAGAATACATACAAAAGCAATAGGGACTACAGGCCCTTCGGGGCTCGGCCCCTAAAAAGTCCTGTTTTCTCCCCCTGCTGTACCAAAAACATACTGAACCATGACTTCTAAACCGAAATCATTTTTGTGTACCGTTACACTCCCATTATCTGAAGATAGCCTAGCTTCCTCAAGCCCACCTTCACAATATAATCATGTTATATTTAAACCAGTTGTGCTGTTTTATTAAAGAGGTTGCAACTAATAATAAAATACTGTACAACAGACGATGGAACAAAACATTCAGACATCTAAACTGGAGGAAACATCAGGATGCTGAACAGTTTAAGACATGGGGATGTGTGTGTTTAAATATACTGTACATAAGTTTTCCCCTAGACCTGCAGAGAGCTGAGAGGGCAACTGAGGTGTTATCGGGGCAGGAAGACCATGCTTCCTCCCAGAGAATTCCTGGAAGAGAGCAAAAGCTCACACAAAGACAGGAAGAAGGAATGTGACGGAGAGAGAGGGGAGCTGAAGGAGGGGACGACATCTCAGAAGCGCTTTGCACTATGGAACAGGTCGGTAAGAGCCGGGGTGTTCTCTGTATGACTGGCATTAACACACACTCATAAGCACACAGGTCAGTTCTTGCCCTGGCCGTGCCTGTGTTCCTGTCATTTTGCTATTCTTGTGAGTTTTCAAAGAGCAGACAAAAGAGAACCAGCTCACCACTGCAGTCAGCACAGTCTACTCAACATTCAGATTTACAAAGTACACACACGTCTAGTTGTGCATGTGCATGTGCTTATTTGACGGATCCAAAGTTCCAGCTCTAAAATCTGATTGGATAAGCCCTGTTCAGAGACGTATTCTATATTGTGTAACCATTTTACAAAAACAGTAAGCCATGATGGTCTTTGACAAAGTAGCTACACTGAAGCTTAAGGGGGAATTATGTGTCTTAAAATAACTGATCAAATGATAATATAATATACAACCTGATATCACTTACAGTTTAAACAGAGGAATATGTTTCTTGTACAAATACAATGAAATTTAAGAATTAATATTCTCAGTTAGCATCAACCTAAACAGATAAATGTACACAAATTACATTTTTTTAAGAAAGAAAATATCCTAATTTATAATAACAAAAATAGGATGAAAATGCCATGCAAGTGTTCACTAATTCAGAATCACTGAATATTTTTTTTTATTATTTTCCAATTCTTAAGCTATCATTCAGAAGTTAAGGGTAGTATGTTTTATTTTATTTTAATTTTATTATTATTATTATGATTTTAAGTCTTTTAAATGCTTGTGATACAAAGGACCTGTAATGAGAGTTTCCATATGATGATCATTAGTCCCAATTCTTCTTTTTAAAATGCACTCTTTGTGAAAGTATTGTTAAATAATTCACTGAGGAAGGCATAGTCCAAAATGTCTGATGATCCATTTATGCTTTTTTGTATAATAATAATAATAATAATCATAATAATAATAATAATAATAATAATAATAAATAAAAATAAATAAATATTGCTTAAGTTTACAAGTGAGTGCGGATCTTGTTTTTTTTCATTAATTAATTTATTTATTGGAAAGAAATAGATTTTTTACATTTGATACATTAAATTAATCAAAAGTTACATTATTACATTATATTTATAATGTTACATAAGTTTTCTATTTTTAAATTAACACTTTTTTTGTAAACCTTCTTGTGAACTCACGAACCTTCTATTAATAAAAAAACACAGTTTTCACAAAAATATGAAGCGGCATAACTGTTTTTAACATTGACAAGGAACACTTGAGTGTCACTAAAATCTGAAGTAATGCCTGCTAAAAATTCAGCTTTGCCATCACAGGAAGAAATAACACTTTTAAATATATTAAATAAAAACGGTTATTTTAAATTCAGAATATTACTGTTTTTTACTGTATGTTTGATCAAATACTGTAAATACAGCCTTACTGAATTCAAACGTTTGAATAGCAGTGTCTTAGAAAGAGGATCTGTCAACATTTAACCAGCATGTGCAAACAATGCGACACTAAAACATTAAAAACTATTTGTTTGCCAATAGTTAACAGTCCCTCTACTTTTAGTTAGCTTCTCCTCCAAAACTGTTTTGTTGACATCTACTACAGTAAGTTTTTATTTTAAATACTTTGAAGTACCATCTAAATACCATGGAATATGAATATGGAAATGATTCAGTACCATGATATCAACGTGGCATGTTATTACCACCACAGTATTAAAATGCATATTAAAAGTAGTAAGAATACATTATCTCGTGGCTTATTGGTTTAACATTCACACATAAACACAATTTACATACAGATATATACAGAACGCATTTTGTGCACTGTTTGGCTAACACACTAATATTGCTTTCCATTAGAGTGCAAATGGTTCTACTCAATGCAGAATCACTTTGCACTCTGCAGACCAAAAAACCTTCCAGTTTCATGAAATATTGATAGTAGATCAATATGAAACATCAGTATGAGTTAAGAATGAACTGCTGGAAGAAGTCCGGAAAGTCCCATTTCTTGCTATGGCAACAGTTTAGGAGGAAGTAACAGAGGACACTGAATGAGACAATTGTTACTGAAAAAAAGCATGAGGAGTGTCATGATGGATGAGTCTTAAAAATGTGTTTGTACTTTTTGTCTTCTGTCCCTCAACCAGCAAGACAACAAACAGTGGAAGTCGTTAAAGGGTAGAATTAGGTCAGTGTCATACACCGTCATCCAGTAAAAGAGCTTATCGTAGGACACACCACATCCTAGCGCACATATTATGCACATCAGCTCATAACGACTCGGATCAAGAGAACACGGGAAAGAAGCCTTGTGATTGATTGTGAGTGTGTCTCTATGTCAAGAGAGCATCTTACGATGGGAAAGCAGAAAGAGAGAGAGCATAAGAGAGTGATATCCCACAGCTGTGTGGGATCAGGTTATGGTTGACTGATTTAAAGCCTGATTTAACTGCTGTGCCAAAATGCCCATGTCTGAGATCACCATGACTTTGACTGGACAGCACACAAGCCTCATGAGCTCTCAGAGATTAGTGCTGATGGAGATCAATCCATCCACCCAGTAAAAGACACCAAGGGCGCAGGTCTGGTCCAGAAGCGTAAAATCAAACTATCCACAAGGGGTGTCCAAACCTGCTCCTGAAGGGCAGTTTAGCTCCAGCTTGCTCCAACACACCTACCTGGAAGTAATTATGAACTATGAAGATCTGCATACAATCCAAAACAAGTCTACTTTCCTCCTATATAGTACATATTTGAATAAATAACTGTAACTAAGCAGCAGTCCATTAATGGATAGAATGTAATGTAAAAAAAAAATGTATAAAAAATAAAAATAAATACAATAAAAAATACAAATTAAGAATATTATACGATAATGTATCAATACACCCAGTATTCATAAATCAAATGTCAAAAAAATACCTGGATGATCTATACTTCCATTGATTCTGGAGCATGTATGGACACTTAACTATCCAATGAGGCCATGGAAGAGGAGTCAGCAGTGATGCAGCTGATGTCGTAGGTCATCTGACAGTTGGGTCCAAAAAGTCCACACTGAAAATTTGGACTTGAAAATCTAATTTAAACCCAGAAGAAACGTTTTAGCATTAAATTAAATGAAAAGTAATACAAATAAAAGTTTACAAAAACAAAAAGGTCACTCTGTAGTAGGGGTTGCACAGACTAATCGACTTTAATGCTCTGCCATGACGCTTTAAGCTTGACGTCGATTAGTTGCTGGTCCTATAGAGGGCGCAACAGTATAAGAAATCTCTAAAGAACTTCCACATTTATAAAAACATGGACGTAGTGTCCGTGACGTCACCCGTAGACTCCTGAAGAGCGTTTTTGAAGCTCAAAGCGTGCAGAGCGGGCTGTCGCCATCTTGGCAGCGCGTCACCATGCGACACTCCTGGATAATCGAAAATGGGCTAAAAGGTTGGAGCTGGTTGCTGAAGCCACGCCCACCTAGATCGTCTAAACTCCTTTGTGAGAACATGCTGGAGAACATGCATGATCAGGTTTTACAACTTGTGGAATTCACGTTAACTCAGTTCAAATTTTTACTGAAATTGTTACACTGGCAATATAATTTGTAATAAGAAAAACTGTATTAAAGTAGAAAGATGTGAAAAAGAAGCATTTTCACTTTTGGACCCCACAGTGTATCACATTCAGTCACAACTGCAGTTGATAGAAATATGGATTATTCAGCAGTCTCTTCACGTCCAAATCGACGCCTATGAGAGAAGGCAAGAGTGAAAAAAAGAGAGGTAGAGAGAAATATTTAGAGGGTAAAAGAGAGGGGCAGGTTAGCAGGTATTGGCGAGCAAAAAAAATAAACCTTGAAAATGCATTCTTCTAATCTGCATCTGAATCAATTGCCCTTGCCCCAGAATAAAGGCACTTTCATCCTTCATAGCCCTCCCAAAAGCACACTGAAACACACATCCCATCTCTCTCTCTTTTTCTTCAAATACTACTTCAGTCCGAGTAATAGAGTGTGAGGGGAATAAAAGATATAAAACAGACAGGAACCTTTTCTCCCTCTCTCTGTCTCTCTCTCTATTTGTACGATGGATTGTTTCCGCAGTCGTTTCCTGCTTTGACTTATTTTAAGTTCTCGTCAGGGTCGAGGAGAGGAAATGGTGCCAGCTGTCCACTTTGTCAACTTCTCCCCACCACAGACCCACTATGTACACACACCATATATATACAGTAGGTCTATACATGCACACTTAAATGCATGTAGATGTGTGTGAAGGACCACACTATGGCTAGAAGGGTGGAGGTTGGTGGATTTTATGATGGACAGTTTTCACACAGTGGAAAAAGCAGCACATCGCCCAAGGAAAAAAGTCCAACTGCAAATGTTTTGCTTTCCTATTACTGGGCTGGAACAACCCTACCAGTCCACACGACTACTGGACCAACAGCTCCATAAAAGAGAAGAAAGAAAATCCCAAAGTTTGTGTGCAGTAAATGTCCTTTAACTCTCCACAACTACTAGACCACAAAATCACACACAAAGACACAAACACACACGTACAGACAGAGCGAGTGAGTGCATGCTGACGCATGGCATAACAGCACTAAACAGCAAATTAGCTGACACACAGCACGCAAGATCAAAGTCAAGCAGAAAGAAGCAAACAAGACTGACTAAGCTCATTAAAAAAGCCTCTTTATTAGCATCAAATGAAGAACTTTTTGCCTTTACAGAGGGATAACGGGAAGAAAACAGAGAAGGAAAGAACGAGGGATGAGGGGAAAGAGTAAAGGAGGATTGCTAACTGCTAATCACATTATTAAAATAACTGAGACCTGAATTTGACACAGCACTCGTTTTGTGATGGAGGGAGAAAATTAGCGGGATAAAAGGAGAGCTAACGGCTCATGTGGTGTGACTGATCCTTCAAGTTAAAGCAATCGGGGATTAAACAGAGACACACTGGAGATGACTGGCTAAGTTAGAGAGTGGTAAGAAAAAAAAAAGAGTCCAAGAATCAGAGACAGACAAAAAAGAAGAGAAGAGGGGGAAGAGATTTAAAGTGATAGTTCATCAAAACTGTCAGTATTTAGTCACCCTTGTGTCATTCAAAATCTGACTGATTTTCTGCTGAAAACAATTAAGAAACAAAGGATTTCCACCCTGCCCCATAAAATAGTTAATAGTGACCATGTCTGTCAAGCTTCAAAAAGGACAGAGAAACACAGTACAAGCATCATAAATGTAGTGCTTAGTTTATGCACAATATTCAGTGTCTTCTGATGCATTATGACTTCGGTTAGTGAACAGACTGAAACGTAGGTAGATATTCACTTATTCTTCACCTACGCTGAAGCTCTAGAATCTCATTTGAAACGTTCAGATCCAAAAATGGTGTTTCATATCAGATTTATCATAGGTGAAAAAATACTTGCAATGGAGAATGAGATTTTAGAGCTGAATAATTGCGTTCAGTGAATAATAATTAAAATCTGCTCTGTTTGTCACAGTATGCTATCATATGGAATTTAGAAGACTTATAGGGCACGAATCATATGTGACCCTGGACCACGAAACTCTTAAGTCTTAAGTCGCTGGGGTATGTTTGTAGCAATAGCCAAAAATACATTTTATGGGTCAAAATGTTTGATTTTTCTTGTATGCCAAAATCATTAGGACATTAGGTAAAGATCATGTTCCATGAAGATCTTTTGTAAATTTCCTACTGTAAATATATTAAAACTTAATTTTTGATTAGTAATATGCAGTGCTAAGAACATCGTTTGGATAACTTTAAAGGCGATTTTCTCAATATTTAGATTCCCTTTCAAGGGAACTTCGAACTGCGTCCTCTAGGGGTCACTATGGGGAACGCCTCGTCTGGACCCATTTCTGAAGCATACAATGGAAAAACACCAACAAGTTGGCCGGCGACAGACCCTGACATCACTACCGGTGCGACTATAGAATAAATAGGCGCCGGGAGAACACGTTATTCTCTTCTTCGTCTTCACTGACTGTTCTGTTTGAAGCGTGCATTTGAATGTGGTAAGAGCGATCTTTATCAATCATGGCGACTACTAACAAAGCGTTTAGACAGTGTGTGCATCCGTTTCATCGTTATTTGACACCCGATGACACACACAATCTTTGCATTGTTTGTTTGGGTGAAGAGCATGCACGCGATGTCCTTGAGGATGAAAAATGTCCTTCAATGAAAAAGCTCCGCTCTAGTTTGTCTCTTTTTTCGAGGAAAGAGGGGCAGCCATCTGCTTCTCGCGGTTCAGGACCCGCCGCTGCTGAGGCACGGAGGACAATGAGCTCGTGGGGATCACAGATGGATCTGTCTGAGGAGTTTAGAGAAGGACCTTCCCTTTCACGCTTGTCGGCAGTGGATGAGAGAGAGCCGCTGGAGGATGATGTTATTTCATTTAACACTTTCCGATCCACAGGCTAGTGCACCGCTGGGTTCGGCCCAGCAGCAGGTCAGGCAGTGGCTTCATTGCACACGATGGCAGTGCTTCAAGCGTATCAGGCTGATCTGCTGAAAGACCTGAATAAATGCAAGGGCCTTTCCCCTGATCAGGTAGCTGAGCTGCGCTGCACCACAGATCTCTCTCTCCGTGCTACCAAGCAGGCCGCCTCCCCCATGGGCAGGTCTATGGTGGCCATGGTGGTAACGGAGAGACATCTGTGGGTGAACCTGGCAGATATTGGGAAGAAAGAAAGGGGCTTTCTTCTCGATGCTCCGGTTTCACCTTCCAAACTTTTCAGTACCTCCGTTGAGACGGTAGTCGAGAAGTTCAGGGAGGCGAAGGTGCGCTCAGCGGCCTTCAAATCCTTCATTCCACAAAGGTCCAGGTCTGAGCCCGAGCAACATAGGGGTCCTGGTCCGTCTCGGTCTGAGGATCAGAGACGGGCACAGAAGGCTAGTGTCGCGGCTCATGATCCTAACCCACCTGCAGGTAGGGGTAAGAGGAATCACGGGTCAAAGGAAGGTAGGAAAGACCTAAGGGATGTGATCCAGATAAGGCATCAGCGCTTTTGTCCGAATCAGAGCCATACTTGAGTATCTACTCGTTCCCTTTGGGGGTTTTTACATCTGCCCTTATCTTCCCCTTCCTAATTCCCCTATAACCACCAGTTCTCCACCTGACTGAGGATAGATGGGAACTTCTTGCATAACAGTCTCCTATGCTGGACCTGAGATTTAGTTCTGTTTTTCCCCAGAGCACCTGGCAAGCAGCAGCATCACCCCAACCACCAAACACCTTAACCTCTCTGATGCGCTGAGGTTTTTGGCTAGCTTGCAGTACGCTTACCCTTCTGATTCTCATGATCAGGCTGTAGGTCGAGCCCCCCCCACCTTTGAGAGTTGGGTTTGTGCTCCCTCAGCGAGGTAGCCTACTGCTGGCCGTTCCAACATTGGAACATGCTGCAGGCTGAGGCCCCTCTCTAGTGAGAGCTGGGTTGTGCTCCCTCAGCTAAGTAAATTATTGCTAGTAGTCCCAGCTTTGGAACATGTGGTAGGTCGAGCTCCACTCTCGTTGAGAGTTGGGTGTTTGCCCTTCCCCTCAGCTAGATATTTACTGCTAGCCGCTCCAGCATTACTACCACAGATTGAGTTGATGACTCTCAAACATATTGTTTTTTTTTTTTTTTTTTGGGGGATGCACCATTCCATCTATGAACTGCTCTTTCAGAGTGCCACGAGAGCCCCTTGGAACAGTGTCTTAAAAATCCATGTTATGGTAAGTGTGCACGTGAAGTCTTTGCGCACTTTCTGAAATCCACACTGTGGTAGGTTTGCACGCTAGTTCTCTTCGTTCTTTCTAAAATCCTATATGGTAAGGGCTTCGCGCGGTTGCTTCATGTCCTTTCTTGAGCTGGTAAGCCCCGTTCATCTTGGGCACCACTCCGTACGGCTTTTGGCCGTAAAGGATAATGTAATGGACAGCTGTCTAACTTCCCAGGGGCAACTCCCATGGACATGGTAGAGTTGGTACTTTAATTCTCGCCATGGTTCTGGGCTGCACTCCCCTCAGCATGGTGGCATGGGTATACTGTTCCCCATAGCAACCCCTAGAGGACGAAAAATTTACCCTTATGACTAGTTTGTGGTCCTACTACTTTATTTATGTGTTTTGTATGTTTTAGAGCTTCACAGATGTGGTCATTATGAACTGCTGCTGCACAGAAAAGTGTCATGAAAAGATTCACTAAAAATCCATTTGGGTTTGGAATGGCATTGTGAACAAATAATGACAGACATTTCATTAAGGTTTGGGTGAACAGCTCTTCAAAATGTCAACTTAGTCTCAGAAGTTTTGCCTAAATGTAGCCTACTTATCATAATAAAAGAAATGGAGAAACAGAAATGAATGAGTCAAAAAACAACAACAACAACAGGATAAACAGTAAGATGAATATTGAGAAGCATTTTCCAGATAATTTTATCTATTTTAAGTTTTAATAAGAATTGTGTGAGCTCCTATATTGAAATCTCAGAAATTGTTAACTTTGTTATCTTGGCAAATCTGAGCACAGATCTTCTAGCTTGCTCACTGGGGGGTTGAAAGGCATTATTTTCGTCCCCTTTTATCTTCTTTATTTTTCTATTTTCTGTAAAGCTGCTTTGAAACAACGTTCATTATTCATTCAAAAAAACACTATAAAAAAGCAGCTGAATTGAAACTCTAGAGGAGACACATTATTTCAGTCTTGTTCTCAGGAGAAGAAACTGAGAAGCAGGAGGCTTCACATGACTAAGGGATTCAACACAGAAGCATCAGAATGCTTTGACCTCCACATGAAACGTATTGCAAAAAGCATCACATAGGATGTTAACATATAGTTAAAAAGTTAAAATAGTGAATGCAAACTGACCACAATGAAGCAAAAGGTACATGCATAATTGTATTCTAAATGTCATGGTATGTTTTTGACACAGTGTTGTACAAAGCACAACTCAATGCATCTAGACACAATCCAGTCAGTCTTGTTTTGAACTGTATGGTTATCATTGAGTGCACTTGAAAAGGTCAATGGCTAATGGGTTCAAAGTTAAAACCATTTGACCTTTAAGTTGCAAACTATTCCTGTGCACTGCACAAAGTAGCACCTTGGGTCAGAAGCATTATCCATTAAATTTTAAAGGATTTTCCACTGATTTTCCAAAGAATAAAACCATTTGTGTCTTTGATAATTAGGCTGCAAAATCAACTATTCACATCAGTGTCAGTGTAATCGAACCTGAGTTCTTGCATGGTTCATTAAAAAGGAAACAAAAAGAATATATACAAAATACAAAAATTTATAATAATTAAGATTTTTGTAATGTTTTTGAAAGACATTTCTTATGCTCAGCAAGGCTGCATTTATTTGATCAAATATACCGTAAAACAGTAATATTGTGAATATTATTTCAATTTTAATATATTTTTAAAGAAAATAACTTAGTGATGCAATGCAAAGCTTAATTTTCAGCAACCATTACTCCAGTCTACAGAGCCAAAAAATGAAAAAGTGACGTGACATACAGCCAAGTATGGTGACCCATACTCAGAATTCATGCTCTGCATTTAACCCATCCAAAGTGCACACACACAGCAGTGAACACACACACACAGCAGTGAACACACATCCGGAGCAGTGGGCAGCCATTTAGGCTGCGGCGCCCGGGGAGCAGTTGGGGGTTCGGTGCCTTGCTCAAGGGCACCTCAGTCGTGGTATTGCTGGCCTGAGATTCAAACCCACAACCTTAGGGTTAGGAGTTAAACTCTCTAACTATTAGGCCACGACTTCCCCACATGGTCCTTCAGAAATCATTCTAATATGACGATTTGCTGATTTTTATTTATTTTTTTTAAATATAAATCAGTTATTTTAAATTGTAATAATATTTCACAATATTACTGTTTTCAAATAAATGCAGGCTTGGCAAGCATAAAAGACATAAGATATATCAAAACAACACTACTTTCTTATTTTTTTTAAAGCTTTCATTTCACATTATTCAGACATTCACCTAAAAAAAGTTATTTTTTTATTTTTATGTTGGGACTTACTATCTAGAGCACAAAGTAAGTCAGACATGTCACTGGTTCACCCTCAAAAAACCCACAATATTAATAATTAAAAAAATAAATAAATAAATTTACATTTAAATTTAATATAGGTGCATGACACTCCTCTCTTTTCCTTGTTTCCTTTTTCAAAAAAAAAAAAAAAAGAAAAATTCAACTGTTTTCCCCCTCCCCTATCTTCTCTCTTTCCCTGTCTACTCTAGTCTTCTCCATCATGGATATAAAAGAGTGATTGAGGAAAGATCTCTCAAGAGAGAGGACAGAGAAACAACGGGAAAGGCACAGTCAGGAATCCCCAGGTGACTCACAACCTGCCCACCTGCCCGAAGAGAAGAAAACCAAAGAGAGGCACAAAGAAGAGAGGAATTTGACAATGCTGCACATATGTGTGTATGTGTGTGTCAGATGAAAGACAGCTCAGTGAAATTGAAGCCACTGGTGTATGAGACACTGTGCTGAAGCCTGTTCACAGCGTTATGAACCAATTATATTACTGTTACATTTGACAGCACTACATAGGCTACTGTAGAAGTCCCATCTGGCTAAAAATACAGTGTTTACACAGATCCTATATTCACAACATCAGGGAAAACAAAATGTATAGAAGCATCTACTGACATTTGCTTTCATAAAGGCTATATGGGAGCAACAAACAATCACAAGTCCATAAAATTAATTCTTACAAAAACTAAAATTCATTCATATGTCATATATTAGCATTTAAAAAAAAAAAAAAAAAAAAGCATAACCTCCTCTAAGTAAAATGTGAAAATTACATGGAAGTAGCCTAAGCAAAACAAAAATACTGTGTAACTTAAGTCCCAATAACTATTTTGGAACATTACCATTTAGCAAACTGCAAAAGAGCGAGTAAATTTACATCTGTCTTATGTTCTTTTGTAAATTCCGACTTATTATTGAAATAAAGCACAGATATATTACAATAACTTGCAAAAGCATTAATTACCTTGCCACCATGTTTCCCATCAATACGCCTTTGCCTTTTTCAACGTCCGCATCATTTCTCGTTGTAAATACGACTTCGCAGGGAGTTAAACTCCACTTGAAGGCCGCGAGATGCGTGCTGATTGTCATGCATTATTACTGCTGTACTTGTCAATGTAGAAAAACTCTGTAAGAACAAAAATGTTCCAGATGATCTGCTCTCACATGATTTCAAACTAAAATAACGTCCCAAATGCGACAAAATAGCCTACAAGGTGGTGTTGATTCCAAATTCATATTGCGCGCCATGTTTCCTAATGCAGCATCGAACACAGCGCAAGCCGTAATGTCTGATCCGCAAATTAATGACTCGTTATGAACCATTTCCATTTAATGAGTCAGTCATAAAGATTTTCGGTAATTTTCTGAGAGTAACAGCTTGGACCACATGACCACTGGACCACCTGACTGCCGCCAGATTGATTAGCGCAAAGCATTACCTCCGAGTCCGAGCCGAGGACATGCAACAGATCCGAGTACCGTCACAAATAGTTTGAATCAAATTCACCCGTCCAGTGATTAGTTCAAAGCATTGAATCGCAAGTCATTTTTCGGTCCACCTCAAAATGAAAAATTATTGTGATTGTATGTTTTAGGTTTGAGAGACATCAGTCTGTTCACTGACTGACTTTTCATATGGCATCATGTAATTAATAAAGATATATCTACTATATTTTGTTGTAATAATCAGGGTTGATATTAATATAAATATTGTCTTAAAAAACATTTAAATATTTTACAAAATAGCCTACTATTGGTCAGACAGTAGCAAATGATGTCCAAATCTAAGACTGAAACAACTATTAAGAAACTTTGTGTGGGACTGTAGAGTCAACAAACAGGAAGAAAACATCTTACTAAACATGTTTCTATTGCACGAATCAAAACTTAAACTAATGTTAGAACAATACCTGAAATAAAATAAATGTTAACTGAAATAGAGTATAATATGTAATAGACTCACAAAAAAAAAAAAAAAAACCAAAAAATTAAATACTTAAATGAAAATGGACAAATAAACAAAGATTAAAAATCTAAAATAATAAACAAAGATTCAAAAAACTATTTATTTGTCTCCTATATGTTTCATGAATGTTTAATTTCACTGTAGTAGCCTATACTAAAATAATACTAACACAAATACAATTTGTCTCCTATATGTTTCATGAATGTTTAATTTCATTACACCACAAGTGATATCAGACAAGACATCCGGAAGGGTTGGAACTTCGACCCAATTAAATTCTCACTGAACAAGGAAAGAGATAATTACTGCAACAAACAAATTTAAGGAGGAGTGCTGCTGTATGCATCTCTATGAACTCACACACACAGATACACACAGATAAACTTACTCCCCCATTCTCCTTCCCCTTGATCTTGCTGCACACACACACACACGCTTGGCCAGAGGTCATGAATTCACTTCAGCACACATGTGTGTTTACAGCTTGTCAGAGTTGTTTATCATTGCTAATTTCAGATGTTCAGCCAAAGATTGTTATATCACTGTAATTACAAAACACTATAGTTTGGTTTCCTGGGCTTTACTTAATATGATTGCATACTTCTTTATTTCACTGTCAAATTACAGTACATTTTACAGTATATTATACTTTTGGTAATCCTGATGCTGTAGGCTTCAAATAAGCTCCTTGAAATAAATCTGTCATTGTTTGAATCAGTCATCCTTTTGTATTGAATTCGATAATTGGATTTTGATGTCAGGCTTTAGATCAAGATTTTGACATACAGTGACACCAAAATGTATTTTGTACAATTGGACATACTTAAAATGTATGAATTTCAATGCATTAGAATAGAAGTTTTCACACCAAGTGCTAGACAAGAAATATTTTTCTTGAAATGTATGCTACTTGTCGTCATTTGTTTGATATTTTGCTATCTAAAATGCAAAGAATTTCATGCAATTCATCTTACACTACTGGCAAAATTTTTGTGGTGAATTTTGAGATTTTGGCCTATTTCACTTCTTTAACATGTCTTCTTTGAGACAAGTGAAAGAAAACCTCCAAAATGCACATCTTATTGCACTTTTTTGCATCAGTAGATTTCAATTACAATACAGATCTTTAAAGGCCGTTTTCTCAAAATGAGATTTCACTCATGCACTGAGCCAGAAATCAACACTTCAGTAGCACCGAACATTGCAGTTTTATTTCTATTTATATTCTGATGGTTTTTACAGAGGAGATTGTTCATATTTCTGTATTTCTGATTTATGGATGGTACAAAGATCCCAAAATCCCCTCTGTAAAAATCTTCAATATGTCAGAAAAAAAAAAAATTTGTGTATTTAATTAGATAATGCCTAATTTGCATATTCAAACATAACATTTCAGAAAACTTGTAACACAAAACAATTGTCTTTAAATATGAAGCGTGCAAATTATATATTTTTTTTTTCTTGTGTGTGTCTTGCCTTACAGTAAGTATCCAAAAGTGTCCTTTAAGGGGCTTATTTAACTTAACACAGGTTCTTTACAGTTTTAGTCTTGAGGGATGCTCCTTCAGGGAAGTACAACTCCTCTCACTGTTCTCCTCTCACAGGGCTTTATATGAGAATATCTACTAAAGTAGTTTATAATGAAATATTATATTATTTAAAGAAAGCTTGTGAGAGAGCACAGCTAGAGATAATCATTCACAACAGATGTGATATGCGAACCCAACTACTACAAATAAACACAAGGATATTTCTGAAAGCAAACAGACACAAAAGGAACATCAACAGAACTACAAGCATTCAACAAAGTCAAGGGAAGTCCTCACAATAGCACTATCAAAAACACATGACCCACAGAGAAAATTAGGTCAGATATTCCAGACTCTGTGACTTTACAGGATTCCAATCAGATCCACGGGATTCTGCAGTTATTACTCGTTTCACTGCACTGAGCTCCCAAGATCAATGTAGATGGACTTCATTGATCTTAAGGTTGATCACTGATGCAGATGTAATGATTGGCTAAGGAAAATGCAGACTGACCAAAAAAATACACTGTTGACTAAGTAGCGACAAGTAGCCTAATTGTTCTGTCCTCACTTAAAGTGAAAACGCTGGACACAGTCATGGCCATGTCTTATCTCACTGAACATCATATTCTTATTGGCAAATCCCATGGAGTGGAGACTGAAGATGGTTATAACATGTGGTTCATTGTAGCACTGCTAGTTTAACCACTTTGAAATAGGTACAGTTGAAATCTCTATGATCCTCATCCACTGAGATTGAGTAGAACCTGTCTCTGCACACAAATATAAATTATTTAAAGGACAAAACTTGATTTGGGATCAGGGTTATAAATATTATATGATCAAAATGATATTATTAGCTGATACTCTATTAAATTTTTAATACACAACCATTCAGAGTTTTGGGGTTGGTTAGATTTTTTAATGTTTTTGAAAGAAATTCTTTTGCTCACCAAGGTTGCATTTATTTGATCTAAAAATACAGTAAAAATAACAATATTTATATATATATATATATATATATATAGTATATATATAATATATATATATATATATATATATATACTATATATATATATATATTATAATATATATATAGTATTCTTGTGATGGAAAAGTTGAATTTTTAGTATCGTTACTCCAGTCTTCAGTGTCACATGATCCTTCAGAAATTTAATCTAATATCCTGATTTGGTGCTCACAAAACATTTATGATGATTATCAGTGTTGAAAACAGTTGTGTTGCTTAATATTTTTGAAGAAATTGTGAAACTTTTTTTCACAGTTCTTTATAAAGTTCAAAAGATCTGCATTCAGTTGAAACAGAATTTTTTTGTAACTCTAAAACTTTTGAAACATTATAAATGTATTTTAAACGGTAATGTATATTACTTTCCCTATTTATTTTTAAACCAAAATAAATAAATAAATAAATAAATTTAATAACATGCACACAAACAGTCATCTCTTTTTAGTATTATTATTATTATTATTATTATTATTATTATTATTATTATTATTATTATTCTATGTTTTATGCATTTGTTCAATCACTTACCCATCTTGTATGCTGTTTATTGACTATTTTTGGATTAAAATTTATTAAAAGAAATGGGGTGGAATTCTAGGTTCATTGGAGATTTCATAGTACATTTTATTAACTAAATAAATGCATGTATACAATCAAAAGGTAGTTGTCGGATACTGTTACAATCCACCTCACAGGCTCTTTTTGTACTTGACACTAGACTCAGTTAAGGGTTGTAGACTGTATAAAATTCTGAGATATGGTAGATTTAAAAGTTTTGTATATTTCAAAACAACTTTAATTTGTAGCAGACAAATGGGGCGAAAATTATATCCAAGTTTGGGATAAACTGTAAAAAAAAAAAAAAAAAAAAAGCAAAAGTGTTAAAAGAGTCTCCATTCTTGCTATTGGGCCTTGCTCATGTCAGACAGGTTTGAATCTTCTTTATACATTCCTGTCCACTTTCTACTGGCTCTATCACTAAAAAGTTGCCCAAAAATAAAACTAGAAGAAAAACCACACAACATAGTTTTAATAAACCTGTTCACATCCGCTTGGGATATGTTTTCTTTAATATTCACACTGATTAAAGAGCTATACTGTAATTTACCACAGAGGGGAGTTTTAAAAAGAAAGAACATTTCCATTTATGTTATTCTTAGGCTGTACTCTAAGGGCTGAACTAAAACAGGGTGGGCTGGCTTCCTCTGGATGGACCTCATATGAGCAGACACTCTCTCTCTCTCAAACACACACACACACACACACCAGTTCAAAGCCTCTGACTCACTGCACTTTTCTGCCAAGCTTACACTGCAGCTATTGTGAAGAGTAAACTCTTGGGGGCAAGAGCCTTCTCCCTTTCTCTCTCTCTCTCTCTCTCTCTCTCTCTCTCTCTCTCTCACACACACACACACACAGACATGATTATCTCATTCTGCATCACATCATTATCCCTAATGCATACAGTATGAGCTTTTTCAACAGCCTGAGCTACTGTGAAAGCCAGGACTTTCAGGAGCACCTGCTGACAAACACACACTCATGCAGAGATGATGAGAGGGGGAGGGGGAATTTTGGGATACTGGAAGAAAGGAAGTAAAGCACCCTGAGATTTAGTTACGTGCAACCTGAGAACTGTGGGGGATGAATGTGAGACAGAGAGAGAGAGAGAGATTAAAGGGGAGAAAGGAGTGTCTGACAAATGGAGCGAGGAAGGGAGGAGAGGTGAGTAATAGTGAACAAAAAGAGAGTGAGGAGAAAGTGATTATGTTAAAGTGGACAATAGAATTACATTAAAAAAAGAGAGACAGGAAATTGTAGGGAGAAATGCAGCGTTAAAATAATAGTTCTTTAATGGTTCTTTGAAGCATCTTCTTGACAAGAAACATTTATCACTAAACACGATTTTCTGGGGTTGGCTATGTGGTTATTTGGAAGTTAGAGAAAAACCCTTCAGGGTTCCAGTATTTATGCTTTTTTTCCCTTTTGTGTTCAGTCATATACTCCTTATATGAACTTATAAAGGTTGATCTATGACATAATTGCAATGCAAGGTTCTCCCATGGCATTAAAAGAACTTAAGATGGTTGTGCTGTGGAATCAGTTTCTTCTATGGCATCATTTTAATTTAAGGGGTGCCCATCAATGTATTTGTTCATCTATATTATGACAACAAATTAATAGCAATATCTTGCAATGAATTCAGCTATGCTTAGATTTGAGTTGACAGTGTCAAATCAATTGAGTTATTTAAAAGTGACTCATTCAAAATAAGTAAATACCAACAGAATACATGAAATAAAAAAGACAAACAAAAATATAGTTCATTTCCATAGAAAGAACCATCATGGATATGAATAAGGAGAAGAATGGATAAGGGGAAAAAATTAATAAATATCAAATATAAATAATAATAAAAATAATAATATTTATATATATGTGGTTAGAATTGTTGGTACACTTGGTAAATTAGAACAAAGAAGGCTGTGAAAATAAATCTGCATTGTTAATCCTTTTGATCTTTTATTTAAAAAAAAATCTAACCTTTCATTGGAGAATAAGAATTTAAAATGGGGGGAAATATCATTATGAAATTTTTTTCTCTAGTACACATTGGATACAATTAACAGTACCCTTTTTATTCAATACTTTTTATAACCTCAATTTGCTAAAATAGTGTAGAATAAAAATTAGAGTAATTTATTTGATGGATAACACAATGTACAATGATGGACAACATTCAGTTCAAATTATTTATTATTAATCTGCAGTAATGATTTTCATTAAAAATTACTCAATAACTGTATCAGTAACAGAAATATTATTAAAAAAGATATATACTTCTTTGTAAAATTACTGTGAAAGGCTGTTAAATGTACAAAGTTGTTTAATCTTTTTTTTAACATTCTTTTTTTTTTTTTTTAAATCTTTCTCAGTTGAACTGTATTTTATCTTACGTTACGCTGGGGTAAAAAAAAAAAAATGTAAAAACAGTTTTTAGTTGCTTGTAAATTTCACAAATAGAGACTGAAATAATATTTTCTTGTAAAACATATTTCAATAATTCCAATACAACTTCCAACAGGGTAAGAGAAAATAAAATCATCTTTTTGCATCTGGACTGTATCGTATCCATGGCATCATTCTTCTATGGCATCATATGAAGAAAAAAGGTTGTCTTAATGTCATCAAGCACTTTTTCGGAAGCTCAATTTTTAGGAGTTTGGATAGACGAATACAGAGATTTGAATGCACTTTCACTTCCCTGGCCAGTATTCACATGCCAATTAGTATTCAGCACAAAACTCTGAATCCACAGGGCACAAAACTGTAGATTTGTTGGTTAAGATTCTGAAATTAATGCAAGAGGAAGTGTGCCAGCACTAGTGTGTTCACTGTGGTCATAATCCCACTCAACCTCCAATACCAAAGTCTTTGAGTATGGCTATGTATGCGTGTTTTTATAGACATGCAGAAAATAAATTACTATTGGCTTGTTCCCAAACTACTTCTCTCCTCTCCTGTTTCCCACACATACAGTAGAAGAGATCAGTGCCAGTGAGGATTTGGAATTAGATGACTTAAATTTTCCTTTCTGAAGATCCTTTTGGCTCTTGGGTTGATTGGCTCAGCATGTGTGCATGTGTGTAAGCTACTAGGGCAGCAAACATGCCGATGTAATGTACCTTCAAAACCTGGAGTACAACTAAACAGAGATTTGTCTTGTTCTCACACACAGAAAGACCCACAGCACAACAAACACACACTCACTTCAGTAAACACAATAGCTCTCAAAGCACCTAAATGATTTTCCTAAGGTCAACTCTGAAGAAACTGCACTGGGCTGGTGTGAATATTCCGCAACACACTGGCTTGTGTTATACTTGTAATGTATCAATTTCCATACCGTCCCCGGTGACAGTAAAGCAAAAACACAATTACATGAGCTCCAAGGGATGTGAGTCCCACACAGAAAACAACAAAACCAAAACGCCTGGTTTAAAGGCAAAAAATCGAACGAAGAAAACAAAAGAAAAAAAGCTTGTGTGCTATTTTTTTTTTACTTATCCCTTTTATTTTCCACTTCATTTCCTTCATTTTATTTCAATTTACTTTCTATATTGTCTGGGCATTGCCGTGATGACTTCCTCCTTCCGTTTGACTGTTTTCCCTTTCCAGACTCATTAAAAATCATTGTAGAAGCTGCACACTCACATGACAAACCACAGCCATTTGGAATAAAAGAAGTGGTTGAATATGAGATCAGAAAACTACTGTTGTTGGTTATAAAAATATGATTTTTCAGGAAATATTTGTATATAATACCAACAGATTACAACAGACTCTTCTTTAATTTGTCAGGATTCTATTGAAACATTTCCTTAAAATAAATAAAATAAAAAAAAAAGTCTAGTAAAAAAAAAAACAATTTTTGTTTTAATCAACAGCAAATATTGCAGTATGTGTTAAAATTCATGCCAAAGCTGGAGGATAGATGGAGTGTGCTTGCTGCATTAAAATTGCATTATCCTCCAAAAACATTGTATGTTTGTTCTTTCCATTTTATTGAAAACAAAGCTCGGGTCTGTTACTGGGTTGATGCCAGCCCTCCTCAAACTGTGCACTGACGTGTGTATCATGCATTCAAGTGTTCACATTGTAAATCTAGGGAGCTTTCAGGGATGAGAATCAGAAAGAATTTAATGATTCTGTTTTTGATTGTTCTTTGATTATTTTAGTACTTAGAAGCAATAAGTATTTGATAAAGAAATATAATTCTAAATGATAAGATAATTTGAATAAATTATCTCATAAATATATACATTTTAAGAAAATCTTGTGAAAGCTTTACTTACAAAGGCATTTTAATGACTTTACACAGTCTTTTTTGAGATAGCAAGAAGTCCAATAGTTGGCATGCAATCCAATCCAATACTTGGTATACGTAAAAAACAAAAAAAACAAAAGTGGTAACATTTCATTCATTACCATTTAGTACTCACAGAATGCATAATATATATCTTTAACCACACATTGTCATATAAACAACCCATCAGTTACTATACTGATTATTTTAATCATTAAAAAGAACCCATTCATAAGTGTCATTTGTTTGGAAGATTTTAATTTTTTTTTTCTTGTGCTTACCAAGGCTGCATTTATTTGATTAAAAATACAGTTAAAAAATCAGTAATATTGTGAAATATTATTACAATTTAAAATAAAAGTTTTCTATTTTAATATATATTTTAAAATGTAATTTATTTCTGTGATGGCAAAGCTGAATTTTCAGCATCATTGCTCAGAAATCATTCTAATATGCAGATTTTTTTTGCTCAACAAGCATTTCTTAATATTATCAATGTTGAAAATGGTTTGATTTTTTTTTTTTTTTGTGGAAACTCTGACAGATTATTTTTCAGAATTCTTGATGAATAGAGAATTTCTTTTAAATAAACTCACAAAACAAAGTTTTTGTAACGGTGTACAAGTCTTTACTTGTCTCTTTTAACTAGTTTGATGTATCCTTGATAAAAAATTAATTTCTTTCAAATAAAAAACAAACAAATAAAATAAACAAAATACTTAATCAAAAACATGAATGAATGAAAGAAGGGGCAGGCGCTCAAGTACAAAAAAGGGCATTTTTCATATTTATTTTATAACTTTTTTCTAAAAAAATTTAAAATATACAGTATTAGGGGTGTGCGATATTGACAAAAATATATCTCAATACTTTCTGGGATTTTATCGATAACGATAATTTGATGATATTTCACTGTGTGTTATTGTGCTGATATCTTAAGGACTACCGTGGACAGCTGACTCCTAAAGTTTTGGATATTCTGCATATTTTGTGTGGTGATCAGTTCACGGCAGTAATAGAAGTTTATCTTTTCCAATACCTTTATAAAGTGATTTTTTCTAAATGTGTGCATCATCTTTTCAGTCAAATTCTTGAAAGAAAGAAAGAAAGAAAGAAAGAAAGAAAGAAAGAAAGAAAGAAAGAAAGAAGCTTGTTTCCAAGTAGGTTAGTTTTCACCTGACCACATCAGTTTTTTGTTTCATTCCAGCCCTGAGCAAGTCCAGGAAAAGGAGAGAGGGAGAGAGAAAGAGAGGGAGAGAGAAAGAGAGCGATCGAGAGAGAGAGAGAGAGAGAAAAGAAGCAGATCATCTGAGAGTAAGTTTAGCAGTAGACTAGGGATTATGAGGGTCACACAGGATTTATATCAAATGTCCAAAAAAACAGGTTTTTCAAGAGGTGACAATAGGGTGAAGGGAGAGAATGAATGAATGAGTGAGCGAGCGAGTGAGTGAGTGTGGGAGGTGTGATGGCAGTGAAGTGAAAAACACAGAAAGAGAAAGGTAAGCGCTAAAGTCCAATCTCAGGAGATGACTTTGCTGGCCAACCTTCAAAGCACTTCGAAATTGAAAACGTGAATTGAGCGTGATGAGAGAAAGAGAGAGAGAGAGGGAGAAAAAGAAAGGAGCGTGTGAGGAGGATGATGGAGGGAGGGTGAACTTATCTGTGGATGAGCTCCTGCATTTGAATTTGAAATTGGACACACAGTGGGTCAGTCTGAAATACAGCGGCATACTGATATCTCGTTCACTTCTCCTCTACTCTCTTCACACCTCATACTATCTCATCTCAGTCTCATCTACTCTCCTCTAGCCTTCACTTTTCTCCATCTCATCTCCTTGTTCCTCCTCTTGCCTTTCCATTTCTCTGCTTGCCTCATCTCCTTTTATCTCTTCTTCTCTCGTCTTTTCACTTCTCCTTAGGTTTCACATGCCAGATGGTTTGCTGATATTAAGAATCTCTAGAGATTCAGCATGTGAGGGACTTCTGCTCATTTGACATGTTAACACAGACATGAGAGAAATCCAGACAGCCTCTGAAACACGCTGACCACATACAGACTGCAAATGTGTTTAAATATTAGTCACTGAGGTTATGGCTCAAAGGGGCCATATTCTGCACTTTTGTAGCACTTACTTTGTTCCTGAGGTCCACTTACTTTTCAAAGGTTTGGGGTTGGAAGAACTTTTAATATTTTTGAAAGAAGTCGGCAAGTCAGAACTTTTTTACAAAATCTCACCAGGGCTGCATTTATTTGATAATAAATAAATAAATAAATACATTAAAAAATACATTCAAAACTGTAATATTGTGAAATATCTATTGTAATATATTTTAAAATATTATTTTATTCATGTGATGGTAAATCTGAATTTTCAGCATCAATATTCCAGTCTTCAGTGTCACGTGATCCTACAGAAATCATTCTAATATGCTGTTTTGCTGCTCAAGAAAGATATCTTAATAAATATCATTGTTGAAAACAGTTGTGCTGCTTTAATATTTTTGTTGAAATCATGATACTTTTTTGTTTTCTCAGGATTTTTTGATGAATAAAAACTTCAAAAGAACATTTTTTTAAAAAAAAATCTTTTGTAACAATGTAAACGTTTTTTACTGTCACTTTTTGTTTATTTTGCTTTTCACAACAGGGTGCCATTGGTAACGATGGACAACATGTTCTAATATTACATATAGCAAAAATAAATCCTCAACCTGTCATCATTAAAAAGTCCTACATGCCATGCATAAAAAATGACATATATGAGAACCTAATTAATCATTTAAGGTTTTCCATTACTTTAACTTATCAAATTAATTAACCCATTTCAACTTCATTTTTTAAGTTATATGAGATACAACTACATTTTTAGTCAATTTAATATAATTTAAGTTGAAATGACTTGTACAGCCAATTTAATTATATTTAAAAATTTAAGGCGGCAACTGAAGTTAAATTTTCAAATTGAAGTAGGTGGAAAATTTTTACAGTTAGTATCAATGATATATACTGATCTACAATTAAATTTTTAGTGTTACTCTTGATCAGTGAAATGCATCCTTGCTAACTAAAAGTATTAATTTCGTAATTTTTAGTTTCTAAAAAAATATTGGTTTTTTAAGTGTTTTTTTTTTTTTCATTTCTTTTTCTTTTTTTTATAATCAAAATATTGTTGTTATGGATTTGTTCAGGATATTGTTTCATCCAACACACCTACGATTGACTTGGGTGTGTGAGTGTCAGGAACGAACATCTTATGCATCAATTTTTTTTTATATCGTAATTTTACACCATCTATCTGACACTTGCAAATTCTACAGTACAAGTAAAATGAGCCAAGCTGCTCAAAACTAAATGCACATCTGTAAATGTAAATATGTAAATGTGGAGGTGGTGGTGGTGGGGGTCATATGTTAATATACTCCTGACTATGAGGTCATAACCATAATGATTTCCATGATCTGGTCTGGGTGGAATAGGGTCAGAGCCTTAGGTAAGAACATTATTTTATTCCAAAAGAGCAAGGAAAATCCTGAAAATATGTAGATATTTTCTCTACATTTGAATGATGTAATGGAGTTTAGACATCTAAAAATACACATCCTCCAGAATCCCAGAAGAGACATGTTCCCCGACCCTTCAAAACACACACCTCAGCATCACGTCACGTGTCCCCCACAACCAACCTGTAATTATGTGGCCAGCATGTCATGGACTTTCTGCTTATGGTTGAGCCGCATGTGTAAGAGCCATTAACAGAGGGATGGAAAGTGCCTTTCCATGCAGAATACTAATATGCTAATTTAGTGTTGGCAAATCGGAATGTTTTTCTTTAGCAGCCTGCTGCCACACACACAAAAAAACAATTTACTCTCACTGACTGAAGAGTGGCAAGGGCGAGTGCAAAGGAGAAGAGGAGACAATGATTGACAATTGGGAGTGTCTGGCATCCAGTAATGGGAGAGAAAGGGAGGTCAGGAGGAAGTGATGCACTGGGATCAGCAGAGCTGTTCTCCTTTGCTTGGCTGATGGAGCAGAAGTCCAACAACAGAGTTTAAAAGCGGCACACCCTGCCACTTACATCTGCAGTGCTTTATAAGTGTTTATACAATTACATTTCATATAACCCACTGAAATATAATTGTTACGAATGGGATCATGAATGTAAATGGACTGATATTCTGATGAGAAACACGTTAGTAAAATAATGTTTTAAAATTAAATTAATAAGGCAAGAAAGAGGTTTGTATACTACAGTGATTTTTCTCAAGTAAGGATTTTTTTGAGTGTCCCAAAACAAGTCCTGCCCCATTTGGTGCTGTAGGACGAGACCTGAGAGATACTGTCCTATAGGTGGTCATCCTTTGCCAAATGGGTTGGCTGTCACTTCTTAAATCTCTTATTAAAATGGCAGAGCAATATGATAAAAGGCTAAATGTTCAATAAATAGTGTAATTTATTATTCATAACTGGAATTCATTTTAAAATTTGATATCATAACAGTAGTCTTATCATAAACTATACATCAGATTTATGATTTATAACTCGATTTATGACTTTATGACATTTAGCAACTTTTAGCAACAAACTGACCTGGTTTTAGCAACTTTGCTTGAAAATTATTTGGTAACACTGATGCAGAAAATCCATTCTTCAGCAAATGTGAAAGCTTGAAAATTTGGTTTTGTAAATTATGTTTTAATTACTCCATTACACTATTAAAAATAGCAGTTCCAACAGGGGGTTTTCACAGTGATGCCATGGAAGAACCATTGTTCCAAAGAACCTTTAAGTGCACACTTCTTAAAAGAACCATTTTCTTAGTTTGAAGAACATTTTAAAAATCTAAAGAACCCTTTTCCACTTTAAAGAATGTTTTGTGGAATGGAAAGTTTCCATGGATGTTCAAGTTTCTTCACTGAACCATCAATGCCAATGAAGAACCTAGACTAACTTGTTTGAGAAATCAGCATATTAGAATTATGCTGAAAATGTGGCTTTGCCATCACAGGAATAAATTAAATTTTAAAATATATTAAAATAGAAAACATTTATTTTAAATTGCATTAACATTTCACAATAA